>NC_051176.1:215897853-216115481 GCF_013339695.2 Rhipicephalus sanguineus | reverse complement strand
TTCCGGACTTGTAACGACGGTTATGAAATTCTTGAAGTCGTAGGCTCCACCGTGCGAGGCGACCTGAAGGGTCCTTCAAGTTAGCTAGCCACAACAGGCGTGGTGGTCGCTCCCAACTTTGAAGGGCCGGCCGTAGAGGTAGGGGCGAAACTTCGATGTAGCCCAGATGATGGCCAGGCACTCCTTTTCTGTTGTGGAGTAGTTGATTTCTGCCTTGATAGCGACCGGCTAGCATAACTGATGACCCTTTCGAATCCGTCGGTCTTTTGCACAAGGACGGCGCGAGTCCTACGCTGCTTGCGTCGGTGTGGATTTCCGTATCGGCGTATTCGTCGAAATGCGCAAGTATGGGAGGCGTCTGCAGGCGTCGTTTCAATTCTTGAAATGCTTGAACTTGCGACGTTTCCACCTGAATTCGACGTCGGTCTTCGTGAGTTGCGTCAGTGGCTCGGCGATCCGTGAAAATCCTTGACGAAACGTCTGTAATAGGCGCACAAGCGAGAAAACGGCGTACGGCCTTCTTGTCGGTGGGCGTCGGGAAGTCAGCGATGGCAGCTGTTTTCCGCGGTCCGGCGAACACCATCCTTGCTGATCACGTGACCCAAGAACAAGAGCTCCTCGTACGCGAAGCGGCACTTTTCAGGCTTCAAGGTGAGTCGGAGGTCTTGATTGCTTGAAGTACAACTCAAGGCGCCGAAGGTGTTCGTCGAAGTTTGAGGAAAACACAAACGACGTCGTCCAAGTACACGAGGCACGTCTGCCACTTCAAGCCGGCCAGTACTGTGTCCATAAACCGTTGAAAAGTCGCAGGTGCCGAGCAAAGACCAAAGGGCATGACCTTGAACTCGAACAGGCCGTCTGGTGTTATAAAGCAGTCTTTTCTCGGTCTCTCTCGTCGACTTCTATTTGCCAGTAACCGGTCTTGAGGTCCATCGACGAAAAGTACTTTGCGGTTGTGTAATCGATCCAGGGTGTCGTCTATCCGGGGAAGGGGATACACGTCCTTCTTCGTGACTTTGTTCAGGCGACGATAATCGACGCAAAACGTAGAGTCCCATCCTTCTTCTTCACTAGCACCACCGGGATGCCCACGGACTCTTCGACGGCTGGATGATGTCGTCGCGTAGCATTTCGTCGACCTGTTTCTTCACGGCCTCGCGTTCTCGCGTCGAAACTCTGTACGGGCTCTGACGGAGTGGTCTGGCGCTTTCTCTGTTATGATGCGATGTTTTGCCACGGGAGTCTGCCTAATTCTTGACGACACGAAAAGCAGTCCTTGTATTGCAAGAGCAGGGTTTTGAGCTGTTCTTGTTTGTGCTTCTGAAGGCTGGGATTGATGTCGAAAGCTGGTTGCGGCGCTTTATTCGTCGGAGTAGGCTCGGGAGAATCGGTGAGCCGAAAGCATTGCTGGCTTCTACGATTTCTTCGATGTAGGCGACCGTCGTGCCTTTGCTCACGTGCTTGTACTCGTTGCTGAAATTCGTGAGCATAACTGTTGCTTTCCCTGCCCGCAGCTCTGCTACTCCTCTTGCGACGCAAATCTTGCGGTTAATCAAGTGGTGCTTGTCGCCTTCAACAACGCCTTCGAGGTCTGCTGATTTCTGAGTGCCGACGGAAATGATGACGCTGGAGCGAGGTGGAATGGTGACCTGGTCTTCCAGCACATTCAAGGCGTGCTTTCTTGGCGGAGTGTGCGGCGGTAGTGCCTTTTCCGTGGACAGTGTTATTGACTTAGACCTCAGGTCGATGATTGCACATGAAGGCCTAAGAAGTCCATACCAGGATGACATCTCTCGAGCAACGCGGCAGAATTACGAAGTTCGCGGGATAAATCCTGTTGTTAATGGTGAGTCTCGCTGTGCAGATTCCCTCTGGCGTTACGAGGTGACCTCCAGCTGTCCGGATTTCGGGGCCTTCCCAGGCTGTCCTAACTTTCTTCAGCTTCGTGGCGAACGGTCCACTGATGACAGAATAGTCGGCTCCGGTGTCGACGAGGGCTGTGATGCTGTGGCCGTCGATAAGAACGTCGAGGTCGCTAGTTCGTTCGTCTTGCGTTGCAGTTAGGCCGCGGCGTCGGGTCACGGCTACGTCGGTTTGTACCGCTGCTTCCACGTTGCGTCGTCAGGTCTACATCGATCCGCGAGGTTTCTTCGTCAGGGCTCTGTCTGGTTCGCGTCGTGTCCTGAAGGTTTCGTCGTGGCGTCGTCGTCGGCGGCGGAGGATCTTCGGTATTTCGTCGTACAGCAACCGCACCTCCATCGGTTGCTGTCCTTAGTTTTCCGGATACGGCTAGGTGACCGGCCCCGAGTTGGGCAGTGTATGGTCGGCGTTGGGGAGAGACGTAGCGGCCTGGCGACGGCGAACGGGAAGGTTGTCGGGGCGTCCATTGCGTTCCCGCGAGGTAGTCGGCGATGTCACGTGGTTTTTCCCCTCGCTGTGGACGCGGCGCGTCGATGGCGAATCCACGCAGTCCCATCTGTCGGTACTGGCAGCGGCGGTAAGTGTGGCCAGCTTCTCCGCAATGGTAACAGAGTGGGCGGTGGTCGGGGGCGCCAAACGTCGGTCTTCCTCGGCGTGTATCGTTGGCCGGCTGGCGGGCGGTATGACGTCGGTGGCGGCGGCGGTGGTGCCTGGCGGCGGAACTGTTGAGGCGGCGCGGCGTCTTGACTTGGGCGAGGAGGGGGGACGTTGCGTCGGGCTGCAGCAGCATAGGTCACTGCTTGCAGCTGCGGCTGCGCTGACTCGGGGGTGCCCAGAGACTGCTGGATTTCTCTCGGACGATGTCAGCGATCGACGCAACTTCAGGCTGTGGTGAGGGTAAGAGCTTGCGTAGTTCTTCCCGCACGATCGCTCGGATCGTTTCGCGCTGGTCGTCGGAGCCGACAGCATGAACAACTGGGTTGTGTTGAATCGATCGGCGATTATACTGCCGGTTGCGCATTTCCAACGTCTTCTCAATCGTCGTCGCCTCTGAGACGAACTCTTGGACTGTCGACGGTGGGTTCCGCATTAGCCCAGCGAAGAGCTCTTGCTTTACCCCTCGCATGAGCAAGCGGACTTTCTTGTCCTCGGGCATGGCTGGGTCGGCGTGTCGGAACAGTCTGCTCATCTCTTCCGCGTACAGCACCACGTTCTCGTTTGGAAGCTGCACACGGGTTTCCAGCAGAGCTTCGGCCCTCTCCTTGCGGACGACACTCGTGAATGTGGCAAGGAATCTTGTGCGAAAAATGTCCCACGTCGTGAGGCTTCGCTCTTGGTTCTCGAACCAAGTTCGGGCAGAGTCCTCCAAGGCGAAGTAGACGTGTCTTAACTGTGTTCATCGGTCCATTCGTTAAAAATGGCGACGCGGTCGTACTTCTCCAGCCAACTTTCCGGGTCTTCAGCAGATGATCCGTGAAAGGTCGGTGGTTCCTTTGGGCGCTGTAGCAGCACGGGTGCAAGCGGCATGGTTGCTGTCATTGTCGCTGTGTGTTGGTCATGGTCGGGGTCTTCCTGGTCTTGTCGGGTAAAGGCTGGTATTCTGGAGGTAGTCCTTGGTCCTGCGGCTTGCTCGCTGTTCGGGGTAGGCGTCGATGTCTTCGTTGCGGCCCGGACTGGGTTCACGGCCTGACGGGGGCGACCGGAACATGAGCGAAGCAGCACTCACCAGATGTCACGTGGTCGTGACGTCGATGAAGACAGCAGTCGGCGTTTGCAGGATGAAACTGTTATTTGGCCGAACTTGTGGCCGGAAAATGAGAACTAGAACTACAGCAATACACGCTGTACAAATATAGCGGCGAACAGGGCGTCGTCCGTCGATCAACTGACAAGCGGTCAAGCGCGTCGGCTTTTATACAGGCGCTATGGAAATTTTCCAGCAATATCGCTGGTGGCGGCGTTATCTCTCGACAAAGCTGGAACATTCGCGTGTGGCACGCAATCTTAACAAAGCGATCTACTAAAATCGTGAAGCTTCTCGAACACTGCTTCACGGCCAGCGTCGAGCGTTGATAAACGTCCTTGCTGGTCAAACTCGAACACATCAAAAATAAAAGAAGAAGCGAGCGTGGCAATATGATATCGAAGCACAATATTAGATAAGACAAGGGTCAATTAACTGTCAGGATAATTCACGAAAATTAATTAACTGGTTAAGTTCATGGAAAGAATTGTTGAAACAGCCGGGGGGGGGGGAGCGTACAACCCCCCCCCCCGCATTTTTTTCACTTTTGCAGGGGGGGTGCAGGCGTAATATCACGCACACATAGAAACGTCACGCAACTAAACGTCACTAAAGTATGGCTGAACCCCTTTCCTCCCTCCTTCCTCCCCTCATAAAAAAAAAAAAACCCTGTCTGGCTGCGCCGCTGTCATTGATTCTATTGCACGTTGGAGGTCCGCTTCGACCACGCGCGACACACAGGTTAGCCCCAAGGATACGGATAGACCCAGGGCACAGGAATGCCCACGTGGAGTGCCACTGCCAGATACCTATGTCAAGGAATAGGGGTCGTCTCCCAACATGTTTAAAGACGATAGTCTTCTTGGGATACTAAACGGAAGCAAATTTTGGTCTGTCCCTTTCTGGTTGTCGTCACGGTCCCCTCGATTCAGCCACTCGGCCAAGTTGAGCCAACTTGCCCCAGGCCAGCCATCTTAAACGGCTGACTAGGTTCATACTTGTGTACATTGTCGATCAAAAAACAAACATTACGCATATCTGAGGCGCAACATCACTAGGTAAGTATTAGGTGGTGTGTTCCTTTAATAGAAAATGCATCATACGTAATTCTAAGACCCTAGTTTCTTAAGCTGCGCTGAAAATGCGACTGCGCCGAAACTTGCCTTCTCCGGTGCCCTCTGCACGAGCTCATTGTTGTGTTTCGGTTTCGGTTCTGTATTGCACTGTACGAATGCATGGCCGCCGCTCTGGTATTCCTGTTTTACCCAGGCGACGGTAAATAAAAGAGTGTGTGGAGATACTCGTTGAGTGCGGACGTTTCTTCGGCTTCAGCGCTTGGCGCCAAACACGCGTGTTCGGGCTGGCTGGCGTCCTCGCCGGTCGCGTTGGTCACCGCCGGTCTTCGCCTGCTGCTGCGCCGGGACTACCAGCCCGCAACACAGCACTCATGTTTCCCGACGTATTGCCAGATGGCGTCCATATCTCATGCAGCGCCTCTTCTATCGTCTTTAGACGACATTTGCAGCGAAGCACGCAGATACGCGGCCAATTTTTTCCCCTCTCGCTTTTTTCGTTCAAGCTCGCTTTCAATTGCGCCTATCTTAAATTTTATCAATTCACTTTATTTGTCAAATCGGGAAGGTCAGAATCGTTAAAGTACAAGTTAAAAAATAAGGTTAAAACATAAGTGGTCACCGCCGACCAGCAGCAACCCCTTTAATTGAGTGTGTCATGAGAGAGAGAGAAGACGGTGAAGCGAAACGTCTCCTCGAGAGTCGGCAGCCCAACAGGGGCCGCTCACAATTACTGCAAAAGTTAAAAATAACCGTACGCGATTCCCCATCATCTTGATTGAACGAGTGGAGCGATCAGAAAGCGCCGGTATAGGTCCGAAGGGTTGCGGCAACAAAGAAAAGCAAACAGAGATATGGCGCGCATTTCTCATCGCTTTAATAATGAAGCCCCGTCCCGGATCGGCCACGGATCGTCAAGACAGGGGAAGGAAAACAACGAAACACATACAAACTTGAGTATCTCAACAAGCCGGCCAATGGATGCGCAGTGAAAGAGAAAATTAAGTGCGCTCGGCGCAGCAGGCGCACGTACAGCGAAAGAAAGGCGCAGGGAGAGGAAAGTCGAAACGACGGCACGGATTGAAAGGGCACGTGATAGTTTTCGGCGATCGTGTAGTTTTCTGCTTTTCGTTCTTATATACCTTAATGAAAAGTTTTCCTCACAAGAGTGAACCAGATCGTTAGCCTCTGTTGTTTCTCTGCTTACGAGAAGCGTTCACGAAATTCTTGATGAAACTTTGAAAGTGTGAATAAGTGACCGTGAAAGTGGGACTGCGGCAGCTGCGCACTAGTGCTGCTATGGGAACAGCGCAGCTTGTGCCCCCCTCACATCGCTCCTCCTCCCCTCACTTCCCTGTCCCAGCCCCATGCTATATACATGGCTATGCTATGCTTTCTTTCTTTCCGTATCTCTATTTCTTTCTGTATCTTTCTCTCTGCATCTCCTTTCTGTCTTTCGCCCTTTCTATATTTCTCTCCAGATTTTTCTCGTTTTTCGCCCATAGCAACGTCATCATGTGGTTTCCGTATATGCCTGTTCTGCTACCGTGCCTGGATAGCAGTGTGGTGACCGTTCGCGTTGAGACCGCGGGTACCCGGGTTCGAATCCCGCCTCGCCATGAAATTTTATCTCGTTTTATTTACTCCTTCTCCTCCTGCTCTCCACTTCTCACCTCCTCCTCCTCCTTTCATTCCTCCTGTCCATTTCGCCGAGCAGAGTTTTCCTTTAACGCTCGCCTCCCTCCTACTTCTCGGCTCTTTGCCTCAGCACTCCTGGTTTTACTAGGCTTTACTCTCTCCCACCCCAGGCTCCCTCCCCACCGCTCTCCATCACTCTCCTTCGTTCCGCTCTCTCCCTCTAATGTCCTCGCTTTCCCTCGCACCTGCTGTACTCGGTAATGGGGCACACGGATCAGGCTCAAGCTAAACAGATTGGAATAAACACACAGCTGAGCTAGTTGGTAGGTATTCAGGTTAAAAAAGACAGGGCGTGCAAACACGGACACAAGAGAGAAGTTAAGATACCACAGACGCCGACTAACAGCTGAAAAGGCGCACAGCGGCGGAAAAGAAGGTAGACACAAAACCTTGTCTGCGCATGCCAAGGCAAGATCGATAGCTATCAATCCGGCATGCGTGGTGGTCTATGTGAGAGAGAACTATTTCGGCGTTTGATTTCTTCTTTATGCATGTTAATCGACGGTTGGCTCACGCATTAGCTACGTACCACTATTATCGATATGCCAGGCCTCAACCATTAGACGCGTTTCTTCAATCCTGTGCCAGTACAAAACTGCGCGTTAATCGAATTTCGGTGTGCATTTACACTGACGACAGCGTAAAGATAGATTAGAAAGTGAGCATCCGGTTAGCGATCTCTTATGTTCCATTAATCTCTGGTTAACAGAGCGACGTCCCGTCTGTCCTACGTAGAAGCGGCCGCAGCTAAACGGAATCTTATACACCACGCCTGTACGACAATCGGTAAACTTGTCAGTCCGCTTCTTGTATAGTATATATACCCGCTCATTCTTTCTCCGCACGGCGGCACATATCTTATGGCAGCCGCAATAACAACATAAACGCCGTACCTACCTCCCACTTTCTTTAGCCTACATGTGAGATAGGCAATGAATGTAAGGAATACCTACGACACGCTTGTTACTATTGCTTCCTGCGACCATGCTCGTACTTAACAAAACGGACTTCTTTAAACGTTCAGCGACAGTGGCCACTGCAACGCGTGGATAACCTACATCGGGAAGACGCGCAACCTGTGTGTTAAATAACGTATGCTGTCGGGCTAGTTGGTGCATATATCTGGTTAGAAAATCGTTGGCGCAAAACAAGAACGAGGACGAAGTAGTAACACGGACAAGCGCACTCCGTGTGCGCTTGTCCGTGTCACTACTTCGTCCTCGTTCTTGTTTTGCGCCAACGATTTTATAACCAGCTGTGTGTTAAAGCTGGCACTCGTTAACTAACAGCGGAGCTATACAGCTCAGCTCTTAACGCCTAATGGCGACGGCGCAAAATCCGCCTCCACAGAGTTGCTATGGCAAATAAATAAATAAATAAATAAATAAATAAATAAATAAATAAATAAATAAAAAATTCGGCAGATCCCACGTACCGTGGGAGTCGATGTTATGCAAAGCATGCGGCGGGAAGGTGACTATGGCGTAATTTTTTAGTGAGCGAAACGTTACGAAATGACGCTAAAGATTTGCATAAATTTTATACGCACACATATATGTTGAAGAGCCGCGTACGTGTTATAATCCAGTTGTTTACAGTTGGGTAACGCTGCCAACGGCAACGTGGGTATTACCAACACCAGAAGCGGTAAGCTGATATATAGTGCTTATACTTCTCCGTTATCGTGGAGAAAGCACGCACGTTTCACGAATCCGTGTGCATGTGTGGACGGAATTCCTAACAGTTCTCGAACAAGGTCATCATCACCGTGATCAGTGAGCACCAGCAGCTAGTCATGACTTGTTATCGGATCAGGTCGCGATCACGGTGGCGAGGGGTCCATGTGTTGTGAAGTATGCTATAGTACAGCTGTTAGAAGTCGTGGATGCCTCGGTCATTTCGTCGACAAATTGTCTGTCTATAGAGCCGGCGACATGTCGGAATCTGAAGTCACCCATCGCGTTGGTGAGGTTTAGGCCGTTGAGGTAGGCCTGGATAGGGCTACGTAGACTAAGATCAGTGGATGGCGCTTTTCGTATTCGTAGACTATTTGGGCATATGTGACCTACGTAGCCTAGACTACAAAGCGGCTGTCAATCAATCTGTCATCATCTTCAGTGACCATGAGGCCCAGCCTCGTAAGAAATGAAGAGGACACGGCGTCGTTCTGGCGGACTAAGTGCACTTTACGCTGCGATGATGCGAATATCATGAGTAACTTTCGTTTATGTATTCCTCCGGGGACGAGCAATGCATCAATATAGCTTGCTAAATCATAGGAATACAAATGTAATGTTTATTGGACTGCTATAAAAGCGGAGCCAACGCTGGAATCACGGCCGCTCATCTGATATGACGCTTGTATTATAGGACTACATATGTAGTGTTTATTGCTTTCTTGTAAAATTAGATACCCAGCACCACAACCACAAGTGACGTCGCACCTACATAACGCCTGCATAGGCTGTTTTTCCAAACCAGTTTGTAGACCTGGCGTAGCTTTGTGGTAGAATACCTGATTGCCACGCAGAATGCTTGGGTTCGATTCCTGCTGGGATCCTGATTTTTATTCTTTCCATTCGTCGGGTCAACGCTGCCGATGTCGGTTTTTCTTAACGCTCTCGCATTTAAATTACCACGTTCTGTTCTCTCCCTTCCTGGTAGATATAAACTGTCAGTCACCTGTGGCGCATACCTGTACACCGTGGCCGGTGGTAAATGGGTATGTGCCACACGTGTCTGGAGGAAAGGGTTTGACGACGTACGCGACAGGATTTTCACGTTATTTAGGTCATGACCACACAGTCATATTCGTCAAGACCTCTTACCCTCCCATGCCAATTTTGGTCTAGACCAACTTAAGGAGGCGATCGTGAGAGCACCCAGACGTAGGCGGCTAGATAGATACGTAGATAGAAACGCTCAAAGTGCCAGAGGTTCGCTAAGAAATGCTTCGCATTTAATAAATAAATAAATAAAATCGGAATAAGGAAACGTACACGTCTTAACAGAAAGTTCGCTGCGTGTGTGCCGTATTTTTTTCATTCCGCCTTGCAGACGCTCGCAAGGTGCTGCGGAAGTTTCCCGGTGTTCAAAGCAGAAAACCAAAAGAACACGCAATTACACAGAGTATTACTTAGAGGGAGGGGGAAAAACAAAAAATAAATAAAAGAAAGAAACTGAGAACGCGTGAGATTCGAGCGTACGTAACGTGAGCGCTAACGAGAAGCCCGTTTGGTGTTGCGCTCAACATCAGGACAAAGCTGTAAGGGAATGTGTGGTGACAGCTGTATGTGGTCACAATCATAGTTTAGGCGCATGTAGCAAACGGTGGGCGAAGCGGTCTCGAGAATGTACCAATCGGCAATCAGCTTGGTACAAGCAGCAACACAGCCTCGGATTTCAGACTATAGGAAATTCGAGTTAAAACAACGACTTTTGCTAACCAAGCTTTTTAGCCGAGGCAGACATCGGAAAACGCCTGGCAATCTTCAATACCGTGGTATTTATGGCGTAACAAAAGTTCATGAGTACGTTTTTTAATAGTGATATGAGGGAACATGTTCTATTCTAGCCAGCCTGTACTCAAACTAAAAGAAGAAAACAAGTAGCTCTTGGCGTTATCAAGCGCTTGTCACGTTGCGGTGGCACCAAAAAATGCTCAAAGGTAACTAGCAATCTGTGTCGCGTTTATGATAGCATGCGAACGCAGTGAGCTCTGTGCAGTACACAATGGCACTGCCAGCTAACACAGTGCCGTTTTCAGCGAAGGGCCCGTCACACACGTGCGAAGAGCGCAAATAATGAATAGTTAGGCGCAATATACGGCGAAAGCTATAGAATGCAACTAGAATCAGTCCTCACGACGCGCCCGCACATACTGCAGCAATGGGATCGACTACAATGCGCCATAATTGGAAAAACCACAAAATCAACCTCGTGGCCACGAACAGGCGTTTATGAAAAGACCACTTCCACTGGTTGTGCAAACGGCAAGCGTCCTGTGCCGAATACAATCGACGACGCACAATGGCACGCGGCCGCCGGAAAGACTGCGCTACCGAACTCGAGGCAGCAGCGATTCCGGTGAAGCGAGTGAAACAAAAGCTCGCGACGACGAGCGACTGCGTAAACACGAGTGCACCAACTTTCTGATGGGAATCCACGGACAAAAGAGGGAAGCCTACCTGGAGCTCGAGCGACACCCACCCAATGACTCGTCTTTCCTCCCTCTTTCAGCGACCGCCGGTTTCCGGACAAATAACTTGTTCAATGCATACGAAATGAAGATCAGCTCCCGCTTCGTGTAATCGGATGAGTGAAGAGCGCTCTGCGAAATACCTTTGCGTCAGCCAGCAGCTGCCGCTGTTACGGCCGAAGCCCTCTCGGTAATGGCCGCGGTCCGAACGTATGAGCTCTGAAAAGGCGCGGGGTGCATATATGGGCTCGCCAATCAAATGGCGTCGCCATAGAGGCCGGCACACAACGCTAATGCCATAGGCGACACTTTCGTGGTGTACAATGTCGTCCGGGTAACGCTCCGAGGCTCCCACCTTTCCAACTATAATACCTTACGCGTCGCTCCATCACCCCTGTAACACAACGCAGAAATATCAATCACAATTAAGAGGAAATTCACGTTAAACCTGATGCCCCGCCGCCTGCCCGCACCCGTTGTTCCAGTGGGCGGCGGACGCTCACAGGATGACGCGCATAAGACGCGGCGGCGTACACACCTCTCATGAACACTGTCCTCCGCGTGGGTGTCATTGCAACCTCATTAGCCTCGTTTAAACGAGCTTTCCTTTTTTCCTACTTATTTCTGTGCTATTCATAAGTTGGACACTGCAATGACGCAACAAGGTTAAGTGCAGCGGCTATATATATCTCCACGACAGCGAAACATGCAAACGTCATTAGGATTCCATCAGCGCAGTAATCGTCATTCTGTTCCCATTTCTGGCCAGACGTATACTTGAACGAATGACGAATACAACACCAACGTAGTGAAGTGGTCGCGAAACGTAGGTCGCATCACGCGTACAAGCTTATGAACTTTGCGTACTACAGTCCACCCTTCACTCGCGTCGTACTGAGCCTGACTGTTTTCCATGAAAAATGCTGTACTTTAGGAACATGAACAAAGATGACTAACGACATTTAAAAAAACACGCCGTGCAGGTTCCGCTAACGCACTCATATGGTGACACAGCTGCCTCGACGCTATAGTATAGAGTACAAATTACAGTTATACGCAACTGGCTACAATGGATGTCTGGCGACTCGTTAGTCTCGTAAGTACGGAGTCCTTTAACGCGTGCCTAAACCCGAGTAAATATATAGGCGTTTTTAGATTTCACATTCATCAGAACGGCGCTTTGAAGCGGCAAAAGAAACTCGTGACTTCCTGCCGAGCAGAAACGCGTCATTGCTGTTAAGGGTTTGCGACGGATAGCGCAGCATTTAGCGAAGCGAGAACTTTTTCTGCACTTCTTCCATCCATCTCAGTAAGAGCCCTCATTCTATGCAAAGTAGTGCATAGCGAACACGGCCGATCAACAAATACCTCGCTAGTTGGATCCACAAATCGCGTCTGAGCACGGACATGGCACGCCCGAGTGGCCCGGCATGCGGCACACATAGACAGCAAATGCTCGACTGAGTAACACACAGACGGGAAACACGGCGTGTATACGGCACGAGCGGTATAATCCACTTTCTTATGCTCCGCGAGCAGCAGCTCAAATCGTTGAACCTGAAACGGCAGCGGCCCTCCGGCATGCAAATGAATTCTTGCCCCTTTTCGACTCGGCGCTGCGCAGCCCGCCGCGGGTATGCAAAGCAGCGCAGAAGCACCGCACTTCTCTTTGCGATTTGTCGCTCGATATAAAGCAAGAGTACGGTTCCGCGCACTCATTAAAGTATTATAGCACGACGGTTGTGCGGCTCTGGCGCCCGCGGCGGAGGGATGCGGAACACGCTTAATTATAGGGCTTAATGCGAACCCCCATGAATCAAACTGTACTGCATAGTTATAGGGCGAAACACAAGGCGCACGACGCGATTCAGGCGTACGACGAAGGTTACGGAGCGTCAACCGATCGCGAGCGGTGAAGCCACGTGCTCATTTGAACGAGGGCGCAGAGTGAGCTTTCAGCGCTCTTTTAAGAAGAAATGCGGCTTCGTGGAAAGCACTTGTTTTTTTACTGTGCCACGGCACGTGATTCTGCGCTATAGTCAGCTCCGCCAAAGGCTCTTATATTCTAATGAGTACCCTTTCGTCACTGCAAAACGGCCAGTTAGGCACGACAGAAAAGAAAAAAAAAAATGGCGCCTTTCAGTCGGCATTAAATGCACGTAAACTTGGGGGCATATGTTGCGGCGCTGAAACAGTCGACTGCCGCATGAAGAGGCGCGGTGCCATGCTTACACACCACAGTCTTTAAAGAGTGTGCGTAACGTAACGCAATTCGCCGTTGTGTTTATTCGACACACAACGCACGACCGTCAGAAATACGTACTGACACTTTTTTTTTCTTTCTCGCCCTCGATATATTCAGATAGGCCCATAGGCGTACTACAATGATGATAAGTACACTGGCACGAGATTAAGAAATCTATTTGTGCACCAGGAAAGCGCTTACACCGGCGACCGTGCGACGCCTTGCTCTCGATCATGAACATATCGCTCAGTGCTCCGACAGACTGAGCACGCAGAATTCGATTTTCCGAAAGAAATGGCATGACTCACGTGAACGTTATTTTCACCTATCGAAGCTCCCAAAGGCGAGCGCCAGTGAGCCATCCCGCTGGACGTTATATGTCACTCGACAGAGAGAGAATTTTGGTGATCGAACAATCCCATAACAGTATTAGCGAGGCTGACTCGGGCCACGTGTGCTCAGCGAAAATGAGAGAGAGAGAAAAAAAAAGAAGGCGTAGAGAACGAAAAAAAAAAATGAAGCAAAGAAAAGGTGCGAACAGCGCGCCCTCCACGTGTATATACTGAACGCTGCTCAATAGCGAGCGGCTCGCATAAGCAAATTTTTACGTGCGGCACTCATAGCAATTAAAAACATTATCGTGCAGACGACACCTGAAGCCAATAGCCAGGGAACGGCGCATTTTTATTTCACCGAGTGCTTCTTTTCCGGCGCCCGTAATTAACAGAATTTTTCAGCAGCAGGAAGTAAGCTACTGTGGTCGAGGATATCACTTGTCCTCGTTTCCCGGAAGCTGAAAAACATCCGAGTGATTTTTTTATTTATTGCAATATTTCTTTGAACAGTATACACACCGTAGCGGTTAATTGCCGCGTATAGAGTATTACGTTACAATGGCCTGAATAAGTATCATTTTCAGCAGCACGAAGTAATTTTTTTTGCGGACGAAGGTATCACCTGTCCTCTTGATCCGGAAGCTAGAAAACGTCCCTCGACGAACGACCGACTTGTTATTTACCGCAATTTCCCTGAATGAGCTTCAGTGGTTAATTACCACATTAAGCGTATTGCGTTACGCTGGCCCGAATGAGTATCTTAATCAGCTGAGAGCAGTAAATCGAAACAAGAGAAGGAACAAAAAGAAACTAATGCTATACGAAGTGAGGCTCGCCAATGAATACTCTCAGTTTGAACAGCGCTCCTGTTGCAAAGGCGGCCGAAGCAGCGAAGGAAACTAGCGTGCTTCAAGTGTCGAGCTGTGACACTTGATAGTTCGCGCTCTTCTTCTGTTTGTTCGTTTAGCGGCGTCCCTTGAGCTCGAGTGGCTTTCGTACGCTCCGTAACATGAGCGCGGACATCACGGTGAAAGCGTGAAACATCCCTCTTCCCCTCAGCACAAGAAAACCGCGCGAGCAGACAGCGGAAGGGCAAGGTTCTCCCTGCGCAAGTATAAGAAGAAGCGAGCGAGCGAGCTGACGACTTTTAAAGGGGCCCTGCAACACTTTTCGAGCATGCTCAAAAAGCGCTGCCGATCGGTAGTCGAGGCTCCCGAGAACACGCGAGCCAAATATTATAGCGATGCGCACGGCCTGGAATTTACAATAAATTCTCAAAGTCAGCTGAAAATCGCTCCCTCTTCTCTCGACAAATGATGTATTAGTCCGCAAAATATGACGCGATTGTCGGCCGTTCCACCATTGGCTGATGTTATAATCACGATAACACCCTCATTTTTACTTTCGTTGTTAATTTTTAGTTCAATAAGTAGATAATATGTATGTTTATATTATGTTATCGCGTTAAAAACACCGAACAAACATTAATATTAGCACTTCCGGTCTCACCGACAGCTCGTCTGCTCGTAGTTGCGTGGTTCCGTTTTCTTCGCCATGCGCAGTGCCGAAAACGTGAACATTTCTGTGCTTTTGACCATCGCCGGTTGCCGTTGAGAGTGGCAGCCGTTCGAGTGTTGCCTCGTCAGCTGAGAACTGCATCGTCGGCACGTTCTCACGACCGACCGAGGCACGGGCGCAGCGTGTCTCCGATAACAATGCTGGCGTCCGGTAATGGCGGCGCTTCGGGGTCGTCTGCCAGTGCCGTCTTACGAGGCGGTGTATCGGAGTATGAGCCGAAACCGATCTCAGCTGTCATTCGTTCCAAACGAGCGCGCACGTTTGCTTCCATGGTTGGCAGAGCGATGAAAACACTACGGCGTTCGAGGTGCACACCCAACATTACCAAACCGACGCGCAGTTTTCAAGCACGCGCGATACACAGCGCGATCGACTCCGCTCGACGAGAACGACGCAAGCCGACCGGAATTGGCGGCACAGACCACGTGGTTGCGCCGAGACGCCAGAGAGAAAAAAATGAAAAAAATGCCGCCGGCGCTGACGTCGCCTCCTCGCACCTCCGCCCTCCTTCCCTCCCCTCACGCCGCGCGCAGCTTTCCGCGCGCTCGCTGCGTTGAGTTGAGAGAGAAAGCTGCGGAACGTGATCTCTATAATTTGGTAACACCACTTAGACTTGACGGATTCGAAAAATTTTTGCGGCATATGGCTCGTGAAGAGTCATACGTCAATAATGGGACTATTCCAATATAACAAAGAAAGGTGTTGCAGGGCCCCTTTAAATGCGCCTGTCGCGCTCCTAACGCCATCTCGCTGGTAATGAAGAAACGCTTATAAGCGCAGCCGTCTCTGAGTCCGTCCAGCGGTAAAGGATGTGTATATAACGCTCGGCGTTAGCTACGTGGAGGACCTGCGTTTCGTGGCGTAGTGGCTAGCGCCACTCGCTGCGGAGCAAGAGGTCCCTGGTTCGATTCCGCGCTTCGGAAGCTTTTATCTGAATTATTTTTCTTTGGGGCTTTTATTTATATATACATACTTATACATATACGGTGCATGACGGCGGCGACGGCGACGGCAAAATTCGCCGAGACTGTCCATATAATTGCTATCGCAATAAAACAACAACAACAAAAATGCAGAGAAAATTTCCTTGTAAAAGATACCTCGCACACACCTTACGGTCATGGCGCGGCACCGTAGCAAAAATACAGCCCCGTCCGTAATCCAATGCAACCAATCTGACCGAGGTCGGCTCGCCACCGCACACATTACCAATCTCGTTTGTTTACGCGCACGAGTGCAGTGACAATCGCATGGTAGTACATCCGAAATGGGCGCAGGCCGAGTCAAACTCAGGCGTGTAACACAACCAGGCACAAATGTCTTGCGCACATACAACTATAGGTGTACGTACCGTGGTAAGCCTTGGTTTCTCTTCACATTCATATTCATGAGCTCTAATGTACCTGCGCCGTAGCAAAAGCTAAGGCACTAAACATTGCGAAAGGGAATGAACCATCTGCACGCTAAATTATTCGATGAATATATATAGACAATTCGAGGACACCGCGGATATCGGATGGAAAATAATTGAATTCGTAGGCTTTGCGAAACTACGAAAAACCAAGGAATTAACAGGCACGCAGTAGTATGGAAAGCGGCTCAGGAATTATTTAAACCACTCGGGGTTCCTTAACGTGCACCTAAAGATTAGTACACTGCACCCCCCCCCCCTAATTTCGCCCACATCGAAATGAGGCAGACGCGGCCGGGATCGAAACCGCGAGCTCAACCTCAATGGCGAAACTTCACGCATAGCCGCCAAGTTATGGCGGCGGGAAGAAATCGGAGGCACCGCGAAATTTCGCTCGAAAGACGCACCGCCTCCACGATTCCAGTCCAGACACTCGCACCATCCAAGCGCCAGTGGCTGCGAACGACAAACCAGAACTGAGCCGGAGGATTGTAAGGACAACGGGGCCAGTCCAGCTGTCATCCAAAGAAAGTCGAGGTCGTATAATGGGACACAATGCGTAAACGAAAGTTCCGCGGTAATGAATCGCAGTTAATCAGGATAACAAAAAAATGAACAAGTCATAACAAAAAAAAAAGTTTCACCACGGGAATATATGTACACTTTGTCCTCCTGTGGTGCATTCGGAGCAAGTAACAATAGTGACCCCCCCCCCCTGCTTTTTTTTCGTATACCTCCCAGGCCTTTTTGCTTCCTGGCAGGGGGGAAGGTGAGCGGCGAGTAAGCCCGCCGAAGCGCGACGCTAACCAAACAAATGAAAATAATCAGGCAAGAACCAACTTAGATGGTTGTCTATGCGAGAACATCGTCGAATTTATAGTGAATGAAGAGAACGCAATAGCGGATAGACTACATTAGCAGATATTATCCAACTTTTACCACTGTTATCATCACTTAGCCGACATTAGGAATTTATAAAACATTTGGCCAACAGTAGTGAACGTTAACGGCGCTAACCAGAGCTTGTAGCACGCAAGCAAATACGGCAGGCCACGACACTACCGCTCGTCCTTCACCATTTACAAATACTGTTCACAAATCCTGGAAGAGGGGGAGGTGCACTAAGGTATGATCTGGCATATAAAAAGCGCCAAGCACGCGGCATCTCAGATTTACACAAAATCTGGCGGTAAGGAAAAGGCGTGAACTGCGAAACGACGCTTACGCGAGAACAGAGGGCCGCTTTAAAGAAAGGCAGCGTCGCTCTCCGTTTAGTGTTCGGCGGCACACTCACCTTGGGAGCAGCCTGGGCCTCTTCTCCCGCGACAGACGGGATGGCCACTTCGTAGTTGGCCAGGCTGCTGAGCAATGTAGCCACCCTTGGACGGTCGGGCATTTCCTCCTGCAGCGCCGATGAGAAATCCACGATCACGCACACGAACTTATATTTCCGAGTCTACAGATCTATACGCTATAGGCATCAGCGCTTTTCGGGGTGCAATTCAATTTATTTCCTCGAATTCCACCATCGCGCTCAACGTCCCTTGAAACAAGAGGACTGCATACAGACCTCACAGGAGAGTCTGTGCACGCCACGTGGCGCCGTCAAAATGAACGTACGCGAGTATACGAGAGTTCCCGTTCGCGCGATTCATCGTACCAGAATGCATCGGATTTCCACGCAGAGAGCACAAAGCGCACGCATGTTACGGCCGTCGAGTTGATGGTCTGTGGTTGTTATTCTTACAGTGAACCTTATAGTTTACTACTGCAGCTAGCAGCGTACCTTGCAGGCGTAGATATCGATACGCAATGTATCTGCTTCTTCTGCTTATATATGCTCACGAATGGCCGCCCATTTCAGGATCGCAAAGACATTCCCTCCGAGGACGCGGTATTTATAGTAACTCTGCAATCCAATTCCGCAATTAACTTGTCACAAACATTACCTACTTCTCTTAGCTCTTACCTACTTCCTAGACCGCCGGTTTAGTGACATTCAAACTTCTAGTGAGACTCCCGTACTGATGCAAATTTCTAAAAAGATAAACCATTCCTGAAGTAAGGCTTCTTACCAACTAGTAACCAAGGAGAAACAGAGGCACTGTGTCCGTAGATAAAGCACGGCTCCGTAAATTCATTTGCGCTGTGAATACTGTAGCAGTTTACTCGATTCATCCTGTCTCAACGCCACCAAACGACATTAACGGTTACTAAACTCGTCACGGTCCCCTTAAGAAGCCCCGGCTTTCGACAACAGCCCTGCTAAGCTGCATACTACCATGATATAAAACAGACTGCTCTTCACTTTCTCCTCCCTGAAAAAAATAAACAAAATAAAATCTCTAACAGATTCAATGTGCTTGAGAAAGGTGTCCTGTCTTCAAAGTAGTTTACAAAACTTCAGACCGGCAGAAAATTTTGCGTAGCGTCACTAACTCAGCATCTGTCGCTTGAAACAAAAGAAACTTAAGCCTTTTCGCGGCGCACCAGGAGGACGTGGATCGGGGAGAAAATGAATTATGAAACGAGAGCCAAAGATCGTCGCGAATTTGTGAATAACAACCTCTTTACTGACTTAAACTAACGCGGCAGAAACATCATGTCGCCTAATTAGAGGCCCGCAATCTTTTTCTTTCTTAATTAAAGCTTTCCAATAAAATAACTCGCTTCCTCTATTGGCGGCGAGGAGTGACGGAGTCGCCCTCTATCGGACGCGCCTCGATTGCGTGCTTGGCAGGATGCCGCCGGCGCTCTACAAAATCACCTCGCGGAAGCCCTCCGGGACATTTCTGCAGGTACTTTCGAAAAGAAATATGTACTTTCCTGTCAAAAGGATAATTTTCGACGAACAGAAAGCACAAGATAGTCTACAGTCGCCGTCTCTCTGAAGAAAAGCGAGCACCCGCTTCACGCGATCACCGCGTTTGAGGCCCCTGAAGCGGCTTCTTGCGTGAAAGGTAGTCACTCGCTGAGTGCAAAATATGTGAAATATCTCGTTAGAGTAGACTGCCTGTATAACCAAACGGAGCATAACAGAAAGAAGCCTCATGCGTGTATGAGCGTCTGCATGTATGCTCGTATACTGATGGTTTCGCTTTTGCTACGACCGCGTTGTGGCACCGCGCTGTGAACTTTAGGCCGCAAAATATGAGAATTTGTGAGTACACAAACAACTACTGTTGCGCGGACGCTATCAGAGCAGTTCAAAAACAATTTCGTTACAACTACGGCTTCGGTGCGCATGGCAACTTTGTGATGTGCCGTCCCGACGATTCAGTGTCATTTTTTTTTGTTTTTTTCGATCTAAATTCGTGTAATGTCATTTGACAAGTTGTTCTCGCACTGCGTATTGATCGGACTTCTCAGCGGGTCAATGCCGCTGCGTCTATTTCTTTATTCAGTGCATTCGTTTCGTTTGATGCTCACACAAAACGTGAGCAAATGGGGCGCCTTTTTTTTTTATGCTCCTTAATTATCGTTCCATTTGCATTCCAGTGAACTTGCCGCTCTCTGTCATCAACAAATTCATAGACCAAAGCTTCAGCACTTCGAGATTGCTGGTGGAAGGAGAAGTAGTCTACGAGACCGAGCATGTAGTAGCGTGCAACGCCAAAGAAAAGAAAGAAAATACAGTAACGTTCGCCTGACTTGTTCTGCAAACGTCGGCTATGAACTAGGACCCGCGTGAACTTGAAATAGGGGTGAATAAAATAAAAGTTATTGCAGCAACCAGCAGCCGCAAAACAGGATAGTAAATATTTGACGAGTACCCCAGCAATTTTGGCAGCAGTGTCGTGTTTAACGCCAACAGGGTGGCATCTTGCCCACGTAAATAAATGAGGCTCCAAGAAAATACATGGGGTTGGAGAGGCCCAACGTCAGTTTGAGAGTGGCACAAATAAATTTGGGACATAGTGTTTGCGTCAGGGGAACGCAAGCTTGACTGAAAAAATGTTATTGCCAACATAAATGCAGCACACAGCCACAGCATATGACTCTCTCGCTATGTACGTCCACCAGCAAACGTCGCTTATTGTCGCTAAACCAGCTTATGAAGGCGAAAGCCAGATGCCTCTTCAAACGGGAAGATTAACCGTCGCGGCGTCAAGACGAGTGACGCAAAAAATAATCGTCACGTGATGAGGCCAATATATGACGTCATCATGACGTCACAGACCTCCTAAATTTGTAACTTCATTATGACAACACCATGACGTTATATAACGTGATGTCACATGATGACGTATTTACACGACATGGTCTTTTTGCATTGCCTCCGTGATCGGTGATGGCGTTATCATATGACGTCATCATGACGTCACAGGTCGCCAAAATATGTAGCGTCATTATGACGTCACATAACGTGACGTCACATGATGACGTATTCAACGTCATGGTCGCTTTGCATTGCCTCCGTGATCGGTCACGGAGGCCGTGCAAAACCGCGTTAGGTGCAGAACGCTTTTGGAAGGAGGCGCGGGAGAATCAATACATGGACTGACAAGAAGAAGAAGATGGCTTTCGCCTTCTAGTCATCTTTGACGAATGCATAAAGGACCCTGTGCGTTTTTTAATTCAACGTATCTAAACAATGACTTGCGCATCTGCAGCCGATTTTGTGGATGCTGAGCACGGGGCCGACGATCAAGAGGTCGCACGGGAGGGTTCTGAGATGGTATCGCACGTGGTGAAAGGTAGCGCCTTATCCATCGTGTGGCAGATAAGCATCATTTGCCGGCGAGAAGCGCGCGCGAGTCATCGTCTCAGTGCGCGCTCTCTGCTACTCACCGAACAACGCAGGCCCGACGCAGTAATGAAAGTCTTCGTCGCGGAAGTGCTTGTTGCACACAAGACTCGTAGCCGATGGCTACTTGCCGGTTCTTAGCTTTACAACCCACGCTTCACGCAGTTTCTTGTCCCGCGGTTACCGGTGCAGGCTGACACTGGGCTCCGTTGCGTAAGCCCGGCACTGCGGCACCGAGCGTAAGAGCCCCATGTTCGTCGGCTTCGGAGGCAGCCACTCTATTAAAATGGTTTCAGTTGAGCAGAAAATGCGAGCAAACTTCCGTATTTGAACAGACCGCAGCGCATGTGGTACTTGAAACGCGTTTTCAAAGCACGCGGCAGCGCTCCACAAGCAGCCGACGCGGCCGCTGAGACCACGTGATCCTGCCAAGCACGTCACGCCGACGGTGGCGCCGGCGTTTCCAGTGGTGGGCCTCGAGGCCAATACGAGCCATATAAGTTCACACACACACACACACACACACACACACACACACACACACACACACACACACACACACACACACACACACACACACACACACACACACACACACACACACCGCCATGAAGCTTTTCGCTTAGCAATCGCGTGGGCGACCGCCTCCACGATGGTGTATAGATACCATGCTGCGCCTTTTTTTGCTGCTTCCCTTATATAAGCTATGCTGAACGCAAATGTAAACCACTTTGCTCCGTGGGGACTGCTTGCATATCCTGAAAAGTTGTTTTCACTACAAGGCGGGGTTTGCGTCTCCTGCAAACCTGCTTCTTCTGACGGCACTTCGCCGAGGTCGGCGTAGTTTGAAGCATATTTCTTGGAAAAGAAACACAAATTGTCTGCAAATACTGCAAGGCCCCTTAGCGACGGGCCATTTGCAAATATGTAAATAGAAGTAACCTCGTTAATGGGACGCATTACACAAACTAATTATCTAGAAAACAACATCCAGAGAGGAAATAAGACAACATACACGGAAGGTAGATTGAATTAGTAAAGTTACTATATGAAACAAAATCTCGAATCCAAGTTTAACATTAAAACAGACAGTACATATTAAAACAAGAACATAGCATCGTTCTCTTGAATAAAACATTTCGGGCAGTTTCGCCTGATATTTGCTGAAAACAGTATTTGTTTTTTTTTTAACCACTGGCCCCGATACAATCCGATACGAGTCCGGTTTATTTTTGCTTTGTTTTAGTTGCCGCAGTAATGCGACAGATGGCGCAACTGTTCCACGGTGGCTGATGTTATATCTCGCATTACGCAACAAATAATAAAGAGAATCGCCAGCAATACCACACGGCGTCAAAAAGAGAAAGGCATAGAAAATGAACTAGGAGGACGTGGAAGGAAGGAAGGAAGGAAGGAAAACGGGAGAGAGGAAAGACAGCGATGTCTTACGGCAGTAACGACTATAATATAAATATACTGCGTAGATTCTTAAAGGCAGAATAGAGTTATCGAGGTTATTTTATTTATGTATTTGAATTAATAGCATCTGCAAATAAAACTCAAGCATTTGGTTGCCCTAGTTTATTCTGCTAATGCTGATATTCCAAGGTTCTGGTCGACTTACGAACGGATAGCACAAAACATCGCACGCAAAGGTTGCCTCATCTATCGGATGATGCATGTGAAATGGTACTCATCAATGGCCTTCTCAACGAAGAGTAACAACTCCTTATGAGGAAGGGAGTAAAACAAATTCTTTACGTCCAGAAAAAAAACTGCATACATTTTTCGTGGTTCACTCTCATAAAATTAACAACTGCTTCCGATTTGTTAATCAGGAATGGGTCACATAGGGGTACAACATCAAGCTTGGCCTGCAAAAACAAGGCGACTGGCTTTTGTCATGTGTCATACTCAGAGATAATTACTCTAAAAGGCACAGCCACTTTGTTTTTGCGCAAAAAAAAAAAAACACTTCTAGAGAGTCACGTTTACTCCCCTCAATACTCTTAACCAACTTGTCTAAACTGAGACGGTTGCAAAGCTTCCTAGCCTCAGCCTTTATCTTTGGAAGCACCACCTACTTGTGATTGTCAAAGACAGTGGAAATGGCTTCGCCGGCGTTTTTTCGAAACTGTCCAAAAGGGAAGACGGCAAAGCCAGTCGCGTTGTTTTTGCAGGCCAAGCTTGACGTTCTACCTCTATGTGACCTATTCCTGATTAACAAATCGGAAGCAGTTGTTAATTTTATGAGACTGAACCCCGAAAAATGTATGCATTTTTTTTTTCTATTGACGTAAAGGATTTGTTTTACTCCCTTCCTCATAATGACATGTGAAATGATCTGCCGCTTTCCATGACAAGATACTGACGCAACTCGTTTCCATTCAGAGTTCGTCGCTTCGTCACAGGTAGTTCCGGGGTGACGTAACACGGCGGCAGCCTTTTATGAGCGCTCGGTTTCGCTGTCGTCTGGATCGAGGCCTTCATGTTCGATGATGAATATATCAAATTACACGCGATTTTTTTTATTGCGATAGCAATTATACGGGTATGACAGGCACATTTCTGCCGTCGCCGTGAGGTTCCGTAAAAAAGTCCGAGGGCGATGGCATCACCCCGCGCGTCGTATGTTTGACGTGCGAGTGAAAGCGTGCGAGGATCACGGTTCAAGCAGAGAGGAAGCGCCTTACTTCGTATAACATTTCCATTTGTTGCTACCGCATCCATCGCCCTTGCGGCGAAACTTGCGAATTTTAGAGCGAAGCTTTATACAACAAGGCCGGTCGTAACTCTGCAAACAGTTACCCTGCGAACAGAAAACCCCTATCGCACGCATGTGCCACAGAAATTGGGCAAACACCGCTACTCACCACTGTTCCATTAAAAACGAAGTTGTCCGTGGGCAAAAACGTATGCGACACAGAAACTGTGGCAAACCGTACTGCACTTACCACCGGTCCATTAAAATGTCGCGTAACGGAGACTACGACAAAAAGACGCATCCTGCTCAAATGGCTCCTCAAAATCGTGCACGAAACGCCAAGTGGATGCGGCAAGCCACACAAGACGACGCATGTCGCGGCAAAAAGACGCATGCTGCTCAAGTGAAAAACTTTAAACGAGCGTAAGCTAAATTCAAAAGAACGTCCCGCACCCTTAATGAAATCTCTGAGCCTTTCTGCACGTTTCATGTAAATTCTGTATCACTTCTGTGCCGTGTGCCACGCAGCCTCGCCGGTCGTGCACCTTTACAGAGCGGAGTGGCTCGCGTTTCTTTTTTGAACAGCCAAGCTGTCCTACCTCGGCGTAAAATGTGTGGCCGTGCCCGAAAACTATCATCATCATGAACCGGTATGTTCCACAGAATTTGGGAAAATCCCACTACTCACCGCTACGGCGTGGACTGTAATAACCGTGAGAACGAGTACGGAGAGTAAGCAAGAAAGAAAGAAAGAAAGAAAGAGAAAGAGAAAAATTCTTGCCGAAAATTCTTCACGAGGCGGGACTCGAACCAGCGTACCCTCGATCCGAAGGCGAGCATCCTAACCACTCAGCCTTGTATAGTATAGTGTAACAAGGGGGTGGGAAAGGGAAGTGAGCCTTAGGAGGAGAGATGTGACGGTGAGGAAGAGGGAAAGAAGGAGGAGAGAGAGTAAAACGTAGCATAGAAAGAATGAGAAAGAGAGAAACCGAAAGAAAGAAGTGCAGAAAGAAAAAGAGAGGCAGAGAGAGCATCAACGAAAGAGAGAGAAAGAAGTAGCGAGAGAGAAAAAAAAAAAAGATAGAAAGAAAGAGGAAGCAAGCATCGCGTCGTCTAGCGACCAGATACCACAGCAGCTGGCCAAGCTGCGCATGCGCAGTAGCTAAGCCCCGCCTACCGACGGAGACATCGCGCGCAACCTCCGCTCTATAGTGCATAGCCTGGCTGCGCCCGATCGTGTCCAGAGTCGCCAAAAGTCGCCATTTTTATAAAGCCAAGAAAGTAGCCATTCTAGATATGTCCGGCATACCCAGTAATAAAAATTTCCACTCACGTATAGCCCCGTAGAATACAGTACCATCCAAGACCCTTAAATTATATTGACGTTTCTCGATGCCAGTCGCATCGCCCGCTTCACCATGGGAGTGCATGGTGCTGCTTCTCCGACGAGCCGCAAGATGTCGTGGTGGCGCAAGGGTGAACGAACGAAACGCTCATGATATCCTTCCATCCCTGTCCTCTCGTTTCAAAGCTAAAAGCTTGGGCGAAAACGCAAGCATTATTTGTAGACAGACGTACCCTTATATGAATTGAAAGGATTAAAAGGTTATTGAAGGTAACACGACAGAATTCTTACAGGAACCGATCATCTTACACCTTTTCAGTGTGAACTAATATGATGGACATCACCGACCCTTTCTTATAGTTACTTATATCTACACGCGTCAATCCGATGCGTTATTGCTGTATAACAAAAAATGTTATATAGCAATTGTTTTTATTGCACACGCTCACCGAGAACAGTGAAAAATGCCTCAATAAATAATTTTTATTGCAGAAATAGCCGCGTATCCGCCTCTCTTCGCTATTCCAAAACAGTCTTTGTGAGCTGAACTGGGGGTACTGCAACAGTGAATAAGTCGCCAAGCTATTCAGAGAAGTTGGAGCTTTGGCAGAACAAATGGTCGGAACACGCGGCCAACCCGTCGTCTTGCCCCTTCAGATGCGAAACTTCAGATAAGCTTAAAGCACCTAAAGCCATAAACCTGTAGTCAATCACTGCCCGCTCGCGGTTTGCAAGGCAGTCCGCTGACTTACATTTTGCTAGAATGTCGCTGGGGGACGTTCCAGTACCTCCTGCATCTAGATGGCATCCCGAACTAAGGATCCCACTCACTGATCTTATTTTCACAGAACATCAAATAAACTTTTATTATCTCTCTAAATGAATTGAGGAGGTACACACGAGGAGGAAGCCGCGCATCTCGAAGCTGGACGTGTCATTCGACGGGGAGCACGAGCGGCGACGGGCCCGTACTTCGCTGTGCCAAGCTTTGCGCGACTTAGTGCAAAGCGCCCGCATTTTCTTTATATCTAGGAAACATGTATGCCATATATTGCGACGCCCTGCACCTTTCCGCGTAAACCACTGCCATCAAGTTGGTAACTGACAAAAGCTCGTTCATTACTTTCAAATGTAACTTTGGCATGGGCAAGGTGTTTCCGACTCGACGTTCCGCTTGGCGTTTTGTGCCCGATCTTGAAGAGCCACTTGAGCAGCATGCGTCTTTTTGCAGCATTCTCCGTTTCGCCACATGCGTCGTCTTGTCTGGCATGCGCTTGGCGTTTTGTGCGCGATCTTAATTGGCGTTTATACCGCCCGCGTGCTCCCTTCTTCCATTTTTTTTTTAGTGGACCAGTGGTGAGTAGTGGGGTTTGCTCAACTTTTGTGGCACACAAGTTTTTGCTCGCTAACAAACGGAACGCCCTACGCATATGTAGCTTCGCTGTAAAATTACTGAAGGCGTCAGCCAATGCACTGCCTGATGTGGGCTTGTTATGCATTAACTCTTCCACATTCTCTGGCTGCTTGTTTCTTTTTTTCCGGCGACATGAATTCGCATTATCGTTTCAATATTACTTTCCAAAGATATTGCGCGTTCGTTAGCCTTGAAGTGCCGACGACGTTTTTCAGGAATTTTTTAGACACTGTCACATCTGCGGCGTCTCTCGTAAATAATTATAGGAGGCGTTTCAAAATAGTTTCTTTTTATTTTATTAATTTCAACACACTGTCATGAATCCAGGATATGCTATATTTTCTGTTTTTTTTTTTACGATTAACAAACTTCGTGCAAGCATTCTTAAAAATGTATAAAAGTAACTCGTACGCTGTGCCACAGCATTTTCCGTTATACACGTCTTGCCAGTTAGTCAATATTTCGTTGCAAAAATTTATCAAGTGTGAATGGGTTAATATCGTGAAAGGTGAAGCGTTGGTCCTTAGAAGGACGAGAAGGCAACACAGATGGACTTTCAAGTAGCAAAATCGGTAAGTGGCCGCCGACGTGGGCAACGGTGACACCTGGTTCAATGTTTTGGGCATCAAGATTCGTAACGAAAGCATACAGTAAAAGTTCGCCGTTACCTCAAATACGAGTAGAAACTGTAATTGCATTAGTTCGTGCATTTGATTCAAGTGTGTCTCCGCGCGAAGTGGTTTGTCGCGCGACATGTTAATACTGATATCGCCTCCTAAAAGCTGTCGTGTGTAAGGCGGACCAAAATAGGGCATGCAAGTTTACCCTCCACTTCTGCCGACACACACGAACATGCGCGACAGTGTGACCGCAGTCGGATCAATGACCATAGGCGCGCACACGAGAAAAGCGCACTTACGTGGTAAAGGTACAGGTTCCGCTCATAGCTTGACATGCCGCCATCCTGGATGATTGGCCGTTCGTCGCACTGCGCGGAATCACCTGCGCAGCATAAAAATAAGGGATAGTGCGGTGAGGTTTCGTCACTGCGCAGGCGGCACAACAAATTATAGAAAAAAAATTACTCCAAGCGAAATTATCAACAGACGCACAAATTCGTGACGCGAAACCAAACACAAAGCAAACCGAAAATACTCAGCCTGCATCATAACAACTGCACGGATTTCACCGCATTAAGCTTCGCCAAAAGGATCGCGCGGTCACAATAATATATATCTATTGTTGCGTTACACATGTAAAGGACAATACTATGAAGATAATGAACGCTTTACCGGGACCGGTTGTTGCAAGCGCCAGAAGCAGGCCCAGGGTTCTGGCAAAGGCCTCGCTAATCTTACATAACGAAAGAACGCACACACGCAGCAATACGTAACAAGACCAAGAGCTTGCGCCTCGTTAATCCGCAAGCATGAGCGGGTACACGCCAGCCCAATACCCAGCCCAAGTTCGTTAAGTATTGATCCAGATGTGTTCGGCTGGCAACTAGAATCGATGGGCGAAAATTCTCCGCGCATACATCCTCGGGCCCGCCCGGCCCTCAATTGCTCATCTATGATTTATTTACGTGCGAGGCCGGCACGAGAGTATTAGCGAGGCCGGTCAGCTTGCTCGGCCGTCGACGCCTGATGGTACGCGTACTCTCAGCCGGTAGTTCACGAAAATAAAGCACAACACACACCAAGGCAAGTGTTGCGGCTTATATGGCTGCCTCTAAAAACTGGAGCGCACATTATACAGTGGCGCGGAAAGACGGGGAGCCCGCCAGTGCTTGCAATGTTGGCAATTGATTATACTACAACGGGCGTTTCGCCGACGTTCAGACGATAACGGAATGTACGAAGCATAATCGAAAAGTCAGGGCCGTCTGATTATATTGCACTATTGGAGGGTGCGAACGAAGTATGTGCATGCAGGGTCATGAAATGGTTCTTTCTACAGGCACTGAAGTTATTGCTGGGATCCAGTAGTTGTTGGGTTGGCGGTGGATGCAGACGACGGTGGGCGCGAAATTCGCCTCTCCTGCCAGTTGCAAAGTGAATGCTGTTGTGATTCGATTTCTGCGTTTAAAAAGATCAGCAGCAACCGAAATTCATCGAGAGTCTTATAGTTTGAATACTTACAGTAATGAGTGAACGAAAGGTTATACAATGACGTGAAGACTTCAGAAATAGCCGCGCAAATGGGCATGATCAAGATAGGAGCGAAAGGTCCACCATCTAGACCGAAATCGCTCAACAAGTGAACCAAGAACTGCGATTTGATAAACGACTGACGATTAGTGTTGTGAATGATAAATTTTATTTTTGCTGGGCGCTCCACTACTATTACGCTTAGGAGGTACGGGAGGGCTAGTTGGTTGTACGTGACCTGTAAAACAGCAGCGAAAATTTAAGAGTCAAGGACGAACAACGCAGCTGCTGAACTGCAACTAAATACACTGTGTTGTGCTTGACTTTGTTCGCCCTTGCCTGTTAAATTTGCGCTGCTGTTTTATAAGACTATTTTGTCAACTGTAACATAAAACTCCAGCAATTGCAAATTGTATGCAAGGTGGGTACCGAAAATGCTTACCGACAAACACAGAGAGTGTCAGGTATACGACCGTATACGACAGAGACTAATTGTTTTCCCATATTGTTACAAGGCTATGATACGACGATTTAACACACTAACGCATGAAAAAAAAAGAAAAAACAAAACAGTCAATGCAGTGACGCCATTCCTCTTAACCGAAGCATAAAAAAAAGATCAAGGCCCTTGTCGTTAACTGGTTCAATTCCCAGGCGGCAAACATCTGTGCCTATGGATTAATGAAGCTGGTGCTACGTTAATGAAAGCACTCAAGGGTTAAAGAAATTAAGAAGAAAATTGAAGCTCTGTGAAAAGCTAAACCTGCCCAAAAAAGAAAGACTTCTACTGACGAAAATACTTTACAAAATAAAAAAAAAGGCCCTTACTGTTGCATAACCTTCATGTCATAATGCCAGCTCAAAAGAATATGCAATGATGTGTGCAGACGCGCAGTCAGCTGCGGAAATCGCACTTCTGTCGCGTGATTCTCGGGAAACTTAACCACGATGCAGTATTATGAAGGTTCGCATTGCAGTTGCTATTGGCAAGACACCACGACTAACGAATAGCAGCACCCCTGAATTAATTATTGAAAGAGAGAAAGAAAGAGTGAGTGGAACGGAGAAGGTTCTTCGAGGCGAAATATGGGCCGACTTGCAGTATAACCCAAGTTGGTCCACTTCTCCATTTGCTCCATAAAGATGAAGGAAAGACAACGGGATATGCCTAACAGAGAGATATTTGATGCACGAATACGAAAGGAGGCTAAAAGACGGCTCAGTGGGGAAAAGAACGGAAACAACAGATGCAAGAACAAGTAAGTTCGCGCGATCTAGCCGCCACGTGTGCACACTACAATAGAGGCAATAAGACTGAGCGCGCTCGACGCGGCCGCTCTTCCACAGGAATGCGATAAAGAAAAAGAAGCGAGTAAATGAGAAAGAAAGAGACACGCACGACAGGAAAGACGGGGTGAAAATGACCGCGCACAGGCGCGCACAAAATAAAATGCAGAGGCTCAACACAAGCGAAAGCCAGAAAGCCCCAGGGCAGCGGTAATGGCGTCTCCGCTCGTTAAGCCCCATTAGCATGACTGGAGCAGGACAGCAGCGGTGCGTCCGCTAAACGACCGAACGCCGTCGCGCCAGGGTCTGCACCCTGGCCAAGAAAACCCTGCGAGGGAGGCGCAGCCCTGAGAAGGGAGCACGCGGAAATAATCCCTGGAACGGAGATGCCGCGCCTGCACACACAACTATATACACGCGAGAGCCGCGTATAAAGGCAAAGCCACCCACAGCCTAACGGCGGCAAACAGCGTCTTTCCCGAGGAAAACAACAAAACAAAAACAAACCGAAAAAAAAAGAAGCACCAAAAATTGAGACAAACTGCCTCTCAAGGCTCGAAGATTTCAGCGCAATGCGCGCAGCTAAGTGAATTTCAGGGGAACGCCGCACGCCAAGGCGCCGGAAGCTTCGACGCCTCCTAGACTGGAAGACGGCGACACCTCGTCCCTCCGCTCGAAATCGCAACCCAAAACTCGAGTGCACTACACGTGCCTAGTAGTTCGGTATATAGTTCTAAACGCGCGATTCGCACTTTTCAGTCGGTGAAGCGTATATCTGGCAGCAGCTGGCAATAGTGTGGAGGCTTCCTACGTAGCCAGAAAACTGCCGCCGCAAGAGACCGCGATAGTATTAAACACGGCGCGTTCCAGTCGTCGCCGGTCTCATATCGTGCGGCAAACTCAATTTTCAGAAGGTCCGTGTATGTTTCTCCTGCGTTCTTTGTACACAGTAACCTCGTACGTCGGTGGAAGAGGGGAAAGTGTGTGTGTGCGTGTGTGTGTGTAATCGCATAGTTTCTCGTTGATTATTATAGCGATGGTCAATCACCGTCGTCATTCACAGCAGCACGTAGAACGGAATGCATGCAAGGATGGCGCGAACGGGTAATGGCGACCTCCTCTTTTTTTCTTTTCTTTTTTTTTCTGCGGCGCAATGCTGGAACGACGATGGGAACGACAAAGCTTTCAGCGCGAGAACCGTCCCACAAAGCGCACACCTATAATTTTAGTTTCGAAACCTGCGCGAATTTCACACGCGACGTTCTCGGCGAACCTAAATCCGAAATCACCCTGATTCGAATGCGTAGAAAAAAAGAGAGAGAAAAAAGAGGGAGAGAGACCAAAGTGGTTCTCGAAAGCCTGCCTACGCAGATTATAAATGTTCGCACACTTCACCGTCAGGTTAGGTGAGGTTAAGTTCGCGTCACAAGACAACACAGATTTTTAAACTGGCATGTTGCGACCAGCTGGGTGAACGGATGGTTTTATTCCTAGAAAACCCGGAAGCAAGGCATATACTGCTATAAGATAAGAAAAAAAAATTAAAGAAAAGTACAAATATGTCTGCAGGGTGTAGCAGAGTTGCTGGCCCCTAGACACAAGGCGCTGCCTTTACAGTAAGGCAGCTGCCCGTTCGAGCACCTAACCCCATTAATAACGTGCGCCCCTTTGAAAAGTGGCCGCCACTGTACTAATATATGAGGCGCGGGAGTCTGCCGGTTCCTCGCTCCATGTTTCCGAATTTCGTCTCGGCCACCGACGCAGCCGTGCCTGATCGAAGAATGGTCTCCATGAATATTCCTCTATCGGAACGTGCACACTCACTTCGAGCTTCAATCCTTTTAATTCTGACCACGAAAAGATGGAAGTGCGATTGGAGTGGCTGAGAGCAGTGCAGACCCTACTGAAGAAGGGAAGAAATGAAAATAAAAAGCGAACGTAGCTGCGAATTTTCGTTCTTCGCTCGAATTAAATAAAACGATAAAAAAGAACCACCGCAATTAGAGATAGGCAAACGGCCTAGTGGAATGAAACGGCAAAAAGCAGGCGACGCTCAGCGGAAGCCACACACAGCACAATGAGTTCTGGTATCGGTAGTCGGAGAAATCATTTCAAGAGCCTTAAAGAAACTGGCCCGCCGCTCATTAAAAGCTTTCACGCTCGTCGTAAGCTCGCGGCTTTCAATGAGCTCGCGATAATTTTCCCGAATACCAGCGAGCCTCAGAAATGCTCTCGTCGGCTATGCTTTCTTCGGATTTTTAAATGTTTTTCTTGGATACAAAGATATTTTCGCCGGATAGGCGAGTGAACAGAAACTTTCATATGACGCATCAGTGCAAAACAAAATAAGACAGTTGAAATAAGGCTGTGCCGGAAATGAAGCGTAATTAGACTTGCTTTCGTTAAAAAAAAAGAGTGGAGAGGTTTTGTTGACAGTATATTGGAAAGCTTTCTTTATTTCGTTCGTACTTTGATTTTTCCTCTTTTTTTTTCTAGAACTGCGTAGAACAGCGGCCCCTCAAGAGCGGAGATGATGTCCACGTTCGCTTCACTCGCGTGCTGTTCTATGCAAATTAAAATTTTGTCCTCTCACGCTGTCTCTCTCCCTTTCAGAACTCGGAACATCGAAACGGCTTTCGCAGACACTTGTACTGTATTGCTATTATAAAGAAGGCACGGTACAGCCACTGTAAAGAACGAAATCATAGCGATAACAGGGGGACGCTATTCAAACGTTCTTCCGTCGCATGCGATGTCAAAACGGCTGCCGGAGCAGCAGTGTCATTCAGCGTGCCGGTGGGAAGCAGCGGAAACAGCTGGTAGAAGTCACCTAGAAAATAGGAGCCTCGCTCAAAGGGCTATCCAGGCATAGGCCAGTGTGGCGAGTTAGACGACACCGACACCACCGTGCACGTATCGAAGCATCGAGGGTGTAGCATACAGTGCACTGGCAGCAGCGGCGGCGGACGCTAGCACAGCGTGGAGGCCCTGTGTGCCGGGAAATGAAATGCCGCCACTGCACGGTTCCCGCTACGTACCCGATTAGCCGCTTTCCATATTGGTCGACTGTGGTTATGCACTGACAATTGCGCGGCCGGACTCTGTGCCTGTATACGAGGGGAAACGCGCTTCGTGATTGCGTCCGCAGCCGCCACTCCCGCGCGCACCCCGAGAGCGTTGTCGTTTCGATGGGCCACAGTATAGTGGAATAGACGGCGATCGAGATCGCCTCTTCGGAAAGAAACCTCGTCACGCGTTGCCCGAGTGAATATGCAGTGAGCGCACTCATTCGAAGTTGGCTTAGCCGCCGGCCAGCTGCGTTCGCAGGAAGAGCTTAATTGAAAGGGCCCAATAGGATGCCTATCGGTTGCTACGGCGCGCCAGCGATTCCTTGCTCAGTACCGGGATTGTTTTTGTGTTTACGCTATTTTCCTTTTTTTTTTTTTGCTGGCGTACGCTCGACGGCGAATGTAGCCGAGAACCGGACGATTCGAAGCGAGTTGTCAGACGCGCACTCGGCCCGCGCGATCGACCGCCAAATTCATCGGTTGGACTGAGCTAGGAAGAACACGTTTAGGGAGAAGGACTGTGTACTGCAACTACATAGGCCACTCAAGCACGGCAGATATTTTCCTGCTATAGCGAGTCAACTCACTTTCTCTTATCTAGGCAGAGTAGAAACGCGTTTAGATAGTGCTGCGCCCATTGCTAAGATACGTCCACTCATGAAATCTGTACGTAGGCCGCACAACACGAGTCGGCGTTTAATATGGCAACGGAAAGTTACTATGTGCCTCTGTTGTCTTTTATGAATAAATTGATATAAAATATTATAAATGAAAATAGAATTCTGCGAAGTTGCGTGCCAAAACTAGGATAAGATTACGAGACAACCACAGGCAATCAAGGCAAGAAAATTATAGGGGACGCTACTTGTAGTAATTACGATAGAAATGGGAAGAAATTAAAGTGGGCGAAAAGACAACTAGCCGCCGGCAGGGACCGAACCTGCAACAAAGAAACAAAGAAAACGAGCCATTAAATTCCCCTTCTTTCGCTTATTCATAGCGAGGGTCTCGTTCTGGCAAACTGGATGCCTTCAGGTAATACGCGAGGGATTACTGGTCAGCTGCCAGCTCGTAACAAGATCACGTCCTACGTGACGCCAGCAGGCAAAAGAAGAGTGCTCCACACTTGCCGTCGGGGCTACGAGCGGCGCTGACTAACACTCCCAGGTTTAAGTGCACAGATATACCCGATAAAGTGGACGGGAAGACGACCGCCGCCGCAGCTCAATCGGTAGAGCATCGCACGCGTTATTCGAAGGTTGCAGGCTCGGTCCCTGCCGGCGGCAAATTGTCTTTTCGTCCACTTTAATTTTTTCACATTTATATTCTAATTACTACGAATAACGTCCCCCATGCCTTAATTGGTTTGATTGTCTGTTGGTTGTCATTAATGCTGTGTCCAACAAAGAAAAACGCGCCCTTATATTCCCCCTTCTTTCGTTTATAAGATTACGAGGCACGGATTAATTCTGACCACTTGAGGCTCTTTAAAGTACACGTATAAATCTACGCACACGGGCGCTTTCGCATTTCTACTCCATCAAAATGCGGCCGGGAATAGAACACCTGCCACGTTGCTAAGCAGCGCACCGCCATAGCCGCTAAGGCGCCACATTAGGCATAATAAAATTTGGAGGACGCTTGGGCTTCCGCCTTCAAGGGTAGAACGGGAAAGCGTGAACCGAGTCCCGTTCGCATCGTCTTATTCGCTTGCGAGGGTTCGCTTCTCAATAGACAACCGTGCGGCGAGGAAAGGAACGTCTGCGCGCGAGCACTCTTTGAACTCTCCTATATAGAACGCATGCCTACTGAAAGTGCAACCCGCCACGGTGGTCTAGTGGTTATGGTGCTCGAGTGCTGACCCGAAGGTCGCGGGATCAAATCCCGGCCGTGGCGGCCGCATTTCCATGGAGGCGAAATGCTTGAGGCCCGTGGGCTAAGATTTAGGTGCACGCTAAAGAGCACCAGATGGTTAAAATTTTCGGAGCCGTCCACTGCGGCGTCCCTCATAATAATATCATATGGTTTTGGGTCGCAAAACCCTAATAATGATATACTACTGCAAGTGCAGTTGCGAAGTGCTCACTACGCTATAATTCACCATTTCGCGAACTAGCAAAGTGCCCACCACGCGTCCATAAGGTAATACGCGCACCTGGACACTTTGTTGATTGTAGCTGATGACGATTATTAAATATGCCTGAGCGCTTTGCAATGGGCGGACCTTTAAGCGCTTGTTAATGGGTGTAGCTCGATGCGCAATTCACATGGTGTGACGCCTGGTGCAAATCTACCCTTCTGCCACGCAACATTACATGCGATAACAGGGCTCCTCGCACCACATGACGCATGCGCAGTTTTTTTTTTTTTTTCCACCGAGGCAGCTTCGGGCACTCTCGTGGCTTTGTGGTAGAACGCCTGACGGCCACGAAGATGGCCTGGGTTCGATTCCCACTCGAACTCATGACTTATTATTTATTTGCATTTGTCGCGATTTTTCGCTCAGGGACAACACCGGAATTTCTGCGACACGGGCTCTTTAGCGCTATCGCGTTAAAATGAATGAATGAATAAGAAAAACGAGGCGAAGAAAACTGAAAACACAACAAGAATTAGGGCTGCAATTGAGGCTCGTTGGTTAAATTCACCGTTTTGTCCGAGATATACGCGCCATTGTTTTGGAAAAATGCGTTGTTTTAGACAGGAAGAACACAGACACTATTTCGCGCTCTATGAGTTTGTTACGCCCCGTTTTAAAGTTGTTCCCGTGGAAAACAACGCGTTTATTCGAGGCAACAACAATCAAGCTGAAGTGTTTCCATACCAGATTGTATGATTTATCGCAATGAGGAAGACATAGGGTGCCAGCGATAACCTGCCGTTAAAATTATTTGCCTAAAATGGAGGCATTATTTATTAAATATAGAAGTCGGCCCTTTATGTTGAACAGCGCGCAATAAAGGGTCAGAATAATGGCCGGTACACACGCTTCTCGCCAACGACCCGTGGTCAGTTCTCGCGACCCCATTAGGCGGAGTCAAATATTCTCTCTGCGAACCAAACGCATGAGGAATAAACCGACGTCCGCAACCTCTACTGTGCGCGGAGTAAAGATGAGCTCTTTTCAGACGAGTGTGGCACCTAGACGAGGGGGCGGGGAGAGAACACCGTGCGCACTATGAGCGTGAAAAATGAATTCCGTTCCTTTTCAAGGGAGCCGGCCCGGACGGCGATAAAAATATGGCGCCGACTCGCTCCCCGACGGCGCGCAATGGCCCGGCGGCCGCTTTATGACCGCCATCAGCGAGATCGTAACCTTCGAGGCGACGCCATCGTGGACCCCGCGACTCTTTTCGCCGGCTCTTGGACGGCGCGCGCCGCTGGCTGGCCAGACAGCGAACACGATTCCTGATCGCTTTCGGCTACCGCCTCCCGTCGACGCAACCTTATCCGACCGACTACTGAAAGCGTGGCGAAGATATCTTCACAATGCACGGTTGGCTGCTCGCTTCCTTCCGTTACGCTGTGTGGAGACGCTCGGAGAAGGATTTCGTCCATCCGTGTCTCGTGTTACGAATGGTGGCGGCTCTGCACGGTCGACCCACACGCCTCTAGACGGCCGAATTTGTCTTCAAAGGCTTCTCCTAGACAAGTCTCCCCCCCCCCTTTTTTTATCCTTCCAAAGTGGGCGCTGTGAATGGCGAATAGTGTGGAGAAAGCCTTACGCAATGCAAGCTTTGCCTGCCCCACATGCGCTTTCTAACACGAAACCATGGTCTGGCGCTGAGGGTCGGACAATTGTGAAGAAAAGCCTCGCACAGAAAAGACTGAAAGACAATGGCAGTTCAAGATTCGGTGCACAAGGGGATGAGAATAAGCCTTGCCTGTCTTTTTCCTTCAAGTTTGAAGTTTCGCAGGAAATAGCACGCGCCCAAATCACACCTGGACAAGCATGAGACGCACACAGTTTTGATCGATCGATCGATCGATCGATCGATCGATCGATCGATCAATCAATCAATCAATCAATCAATCAATCAATCAATCAATCAATCAATCAATCAATCAATCAATCAATCAATCAATCAATCAATCAATCAATCAATCAATCGAAATAACTTATTTCGCCTCGAAAAATACGGCGCTGCGCTGCGTCCTTGTCCTCTCGCTCGTTTTTTGTCTAGCGTTTGCGCTCCATACCCTTATGAATGACATGTTCCAACTCACCCAACTAGCAACGTTGTTGAGAAATACGGTGGTGACGGAAAAAGCCACAAAAACTGAAGCTTGACAAAGCTCCGGCCCCCTACAGAGTCTAGCAGCAAGTGAGCACGGTACAAGCTAATAATTGCGCAGGAAATAAAGCATATGTAAATGTGTGAGCTTTATAAGAAAAAAATTAGATAATTATTGAAGACACGTACGATAAGGCTTGTTTCCTTGATACATCATGACACATTACGGTACACAGATCGCCGGATAAAAACACGTTGTAATGAAAACAACGTTCCAGCAATAACAAAAGATGATGCAATCTAGTCAGGAAAAAAAAAACATCTGCAGAGACCAAGAGGCATACACAAAGAAATTGGACGACATGGCATAACACTTTTCTGCAAAACATATAAACGAAATGAGTGCGACGATTGAAATCGATGAAGCATGTATTAAACACCACTAGGAGAAACCCTGTCGGTGAGGAACTATTTATTGAATGAACGCAACCAGTCGCTGCGCTCACACGAAAATATACTAGATATTGTTTCCGGTCGCACGATGCGGCGCACTCCCATTTGGCTTCATCAGAGTGTTTCAGAAATAAAGTTTGAAAACCTAACGGAGCCTGTCAGCTGTCAAGAGCTATGCACACGGTGCGCGCCACTGCTACGGACAATCTTGAGCCGTATTATCCCTGGAGTGCATCGCGGTATACCGAACCTGAAACAAACGTTAATAAAACTGCGCACCAAAATTACGTTATGCTTAAGTGGTGGCTATCTTTGCCGAAACCCTGGAAGACGATTCAGCAAGGGCCGACCCGTGCGCGGTGTATATCAAATTCTGTGCATTGTATTAGACCGCCCGTTCACCTACTTGTGGCGCTCATTGAGCGAGTATACTTATAATAATGAGTTGTCATACCGAAGAAAGAAAACACACCAGAATTGTATGGATTTGCCAAGGGCGAGCCAAATGCAGAACTTTTTTTTTTTACGTTCGTTTACCGATGTATTACACAACATATCTAAACAAATATATATGTCTATGCATGCCTCTCTTTCCCTCGCATGGCAACACGAAACTTACAAACTTTAGTCGGATAATGTACGGAAAAAGCACAAAATAAACTGTTTCTTTCTTCCTTATACATCAATTCTCGCTTCCTCACGAACACACAACCCTTTGATTGATCGCTTCGATGAGCGGGCCGCGTGCGTCGTTGGCAGCAAGCGCAGTGGGTGCTATATAAAGGCGTTCAAGAGTATACAAGAAAAAAAGAAGGAAAGAAGCCCCAAGTTTAAATAATTGTAAATGCCCATCCCCACCACCGCCTTTGGTTTCTCACTCTTTATGCTGTTGCTCCGTGTCGTGACGCTGACGTGTACGCTCTTTTATTCAACTGCGCTGCGGGCAGCGGCGCGTAGAGATCGCCAGCGCTCGAGCTCCAACATTCGACGAGGCGGCGGCGTCCGGCGCGCAAGCGCGTTTCGTCAGCGTTCTCGGGAGCGCGCAGGCTTCTCTGCAAGACCGAGAGCGGCTCGGGCCATTAATTCTCGAAGCAAAGATGTCACGCGCGACGTGCAGCCGGTGAAACCGGCGCCGGGACCTGATTTATCGCGTCGGAAGGTTGAAGGGGAAAAAATTACATAAAGTCTCGTATACACGCCCGAAAAGCGCGGCACGCCGATCTTTAAAGGCACCCGAAAGTGACGTTTTGCGAAAGAATGCGCCCGGTGGCAGAATCCAAGCAAACTAAGATGGAAACAAAAGGAAGGAGGTTGAACGGCTGTGAGGCATGGAATGAACATTATTCAGCATGCGAGAAAACGCGCCGAGAGTACACGAATATGAATGCTGTGTTGGCTGGGGACAGATTATTCTTCAGAACGAACGGGATGGATGATCGAGGCGTTTCCCTTTAAAGTGCCGTCCCCTCGCCAGGTTTGAGCCTCGCAAACGGACAAGCGTGGTGTGCAAATCACGCGGTGACGATCGAGTCCATGCAAAGTACACCGATATGTACGCCGCGCAAACAAACCAAAAAGCTGGCGCGCCCTAAATCAGAGATGCCGGTATCCATGCGAGTGAAGATGAGGCCACATGCCTGTAGACCACAAACAAAACAGCGGCAGCGCGAGTTTGGGTGCGCGTTTCGAATTCCTTCACGCGAGAGCGTGAAGAGACCGAGAGGCGGTACACCTTTCGAGGGCCACCACCCGGAACAGCACAGCTGCCGCAGAACTCCAGAAAAGTATAATTACGACGACACGGCGTGGAAGTGCTGCAAATGACACACTTGTTTGTTCTATACAGACGCAAAGAACAACATTTCAGTACAACAAATTTCAAGAACTGATAAACGCCCTCGCGGCATATACCTCCCAATGCCCAGGAAATTAGAACGCAACTGTGCTCCCACTGTCGATGCCGAACAAACGCGACCTCACCTGCCCATACATTGGCGACCAGACATCGCGAAAGGCAGACAACCTCTTGTAAGTCTGTGCACCGAATTAAAACAAGCGTGCGCAATGTGGTACAGTAAGCATGATGCGCGCTCATTTCCTCCATTCGCTTTGACGCACGGGACGCGCGGCGAAGTTGAACCCAGTGGTCGCCTAATAACCAGGACGGAATAGAGAGCGAGCAGTGAAAGACGGCACTGATGAGGAGCCGGAGCGCAAGCGCAAGCGTCATTTGCGTGATCTGGAGCGCCACTGGTGGGTCCCGCGTCGACTCGTCGGGGTCAAGAGCGAATTAGTGAGTTTGGTTTAATAGGCACCAACTGCTACACCGCACCTACGTGTAGGCAGAATAACAGAAAGCGCTGCAGAATGAAGACAAGAGGAAAATATACACGTCCACTGACGCAGCGCGCGGACGAAACGGTGCCGGCGGTAAAAGACACCCGATTTGCAGAGTTCAACTAAAGCGACACGTGACGGCCATATTAGCAGTAGCCCACAGCCTTATTTACCTCCGAAACATTAAACAAGAACGCAATTGGGATTCGACCTCCGCAAGGATGCGGTTTGTTTTGACAATGTTCGTTCCACGCGATCTCATTTTTATAAGCAGAGCTCTTGTGCCTTCTGCGATTCAGATAGTTGTTCGCGTCGATAGCTGCCTTCAGGAAATGGTGGCTGAAGCAATGCCGCCTACGTCCGCTTTCCATTAGCGTCTCGATACAGCGACACGGTGCGCAAAAAATCAATAAAATCCCCGTGAGAGAGACAACGTGAACTACCATAGCAGTTAATGGCGCACCATTAATTACGCAGCTTATCATAGTACCTTGCTGACGACCCTTTTGACACTATACGTTCACGCAAACTAATTTCGCGCCGGAAACGGCCACAAAATGTTCTGTTGGCTGGTTCACCGGTTGTGGTGTAAATGTTAAGCGACCAATTATACAGCAACATCCTGTAGAGCATACAGACCCGCAGAGTCGAACAGATGAGACGAGCGCACTATAGGAGCCAGAAACAAATTCGAGCCAGTGGACATTAAATCCGCAGTACAGAGCTACTGGCTTTCGCCGCAATAAAAAGAGAGATAACTTCAAAGGAAGCGGCACACAGGCTGCGCGAGTTTAGTCAGCTTTTAAGTGAAAATTGCAGAATACAGTTCACAAAGCACGATTATCGTTTAGTAGGTTATGAAGAACGCAGTCCAATTTATTAACCAAACCAGCATTCACCCACCTAACGATCGTAAGTTGTACGATACACATTTTCGTCCATACGCTCGAGCAGGGGCGTAGCCAGGGGTGGGGGGGTGGGGGGGGGTTGAAACCCCCCGCCCCGAAATTTTTCGATTTTGCATGTGCGTATATACACGCACACATACAAACGCACGAATGAACATATAAAAAGGATGAATGAACCCCCCCCCCCCCCAAGAAAAAATTTCTGGCTACGCTTCTGCGCTCGAGGTCTGGCCAGGCAATAATCTCGGCTGAATACACCTGGGGTTGATATCTTGGAAAGCGGTACATTACGAAAAGACGCGGGGCAGGAACCAATTACGAACACGTCTTTCGGCTACAATTACTACAGTACAGAACAAGCGGACGTTCTTTTGTTCCAACATAAAATGTGCGTATAGGCATCAATTTATGAGGCTAAATTGACCTTAGGCTTACAGGGAACAATTTCACGAAGTGTGATTGATAGAAAACAGCTAAAGTGCAAATTATTTCAATTTCAAGAGTGCCAAGATAAAACAAATCAATCGAGATCACGACGGCGCAAACTGGTGTTACGTTTGTGAACGAAAAAAAAAAATAAAAGAAGGGAGAATGCGATAATTCTGGCTTCGGTGCCCACCGAAGGAAAGTTGTTTCTTTCGCCCACCTTCATTTCCTTTTACCTGATAATTACTACATTTCAATTAACAAACCTACAGACATCGCCCCCCATGCTTTCCCTGGCTTCATTATCTGTTGGCATCGTATGGCTATGCTTATGAAGAGTATGCATAATGTGTAATGCGATGTCTCGGCCGAATGAGCTATAGTAATACGACCATACAGCGACGCGTCTTATTCACACTCCTCAACGACGCGATATCGTGCCCATGAACTGGTTGCTTGCCATATTGATAGCGTGTCGACCTCTAACCGGGCACGCAACCAGCATGCGAGTGCAATTTTCACCCTGCCAGATTAGCAACGAGTGCCGCGACTGTATTCAAGAAAGAATAACAGCAACAACAATAAAATAAGCGCGCGTGAGGGGAGGCCTCGTATTGCTCTCGCAGTAACTCCGCGAGAGTGTCTCGGGGCTTTTATCCTCGGCTGGCGAACTTAGGAAAGGTCCGGCAGACCCACGCATACCGGGCAATGTGCGGGCTCTGCCGCCAGTGGTTGTGCACGCAACGATATCCGCGCAAGACTCCACGACACCGCGGTCCTACAGGCGTCGCCAACAGGCAGCGTGCCTGTTTCCCTTTGCTTGTCGCCGACGTACAGCTGCCGTGGGCGGATCGCAATCCGTCGAGCTGCCCACGACAAGCCAGAGGTGTCGTGACGCGAAAACTGTCAACTCCGCGTACCGAGCTCACGTATATTAAAAAAAAAGAGAGAAAAAAAAAAAACACAGAGACAAAAAGCTACAAACGGCAAGATATAGAAAAAATAAGAAAACCATTTCTTTATAATTTTCAATGACTGGCTACGAACCAGTAAACATACAGCCTTGTTCGCACAGCATAACAACAACTGCGCAAGCGCTTTTTAGCTTTTGCCACCTATTTGCAACGTGCTTTTAGCTCTTTCTTATTCGCTTTTCTTTCTTTTTACCTCAGCTGAGAGACGCGGCAATTCTTCCTGAAATGAACAACCAACACGCGAGCGCGGAGCGGCTGCGCAGCTTGCGCGGCCACGCATCGAAGCAAGCGTGCGCAAGTGCAGCAGTAACGCCCGCGGAGGAGTGGCATCGTGTTGTTGTCTGCGACATTGTTTGAGCGCCAAAGCTGCCTGCGCTAAATGAATTTAAACTGCGCTCGCAGTCGTGCTGCACGGGCAGAGTCATCGCAGCGAAGGCCGCCTTGCGTTTGCGCGTCGCGTGTAAACTGCGGGCGTACCGTTTCACCTCGAGCCGAATGAACTGCGTCGACTCCACCAAACGGTTCTCTCTCGAGCGAGAGGAACCTTTTATTTGCTCGCATTGCAAACTGTCGCAAACAATGGCGGACGCCTCGATGAAAGCTGCAGTTTCATTTGCGATTATTTGCGACCACCTAGGGTTCTTCAACGTGCATCTAAATCTAAGCACACGGGTGTTTGCATTTCGGTCCTATCGAAATGCGCCCGCCGTGGCCGGAAATCGAACCCGCACCCTACGGCTTACCAGCGGGACACCTTACGTTTTAAGCTACAACGGCGGGTGATGTTTGCTACAACGCTGTTGCATTATGTGTATACGCGTGTAATGATCAACCTACACGCCTCTCCGTGTCAAAATGTAAGAAGGAAGTCGAAGCATAAAGCCAGGTGTCATCTCAGGCATAGGCATGCAACCTTTGCAATGCAGACTAGTATACTAGGTAACGCGCGAGCGGAACACAAAGATGGAAATAAGAAGACAAAGTGGATAGTGGAAAGGCGCGTGAGTGTCACTTTTGGAGACCGTTTCCTACAGCTTCGGGAATCTTCGCACCAGGCAAAGGACAGAATCCGAAAGGTACCTTATATGACGCGTCATTATTCTGTTTTGTTACTATTTTTCAAGTTATACACTGTGCTAGCTTTTCGGACTGGCACACCAAATCTACATTACCATTTTTCACGCACGGTGCATAGAAACAGTATAACGGAATACCGGTCTCCGTTCATGTAGCGGGCCGTCTCAGTTAAAGATGCTCCGCTGGCCTAGGTAGAGTCGATCAAACATCACCGATGAGATATGCGCATATTTGCGCGCGTGCTCGAACAACAAATCACATCACGCCCAGGCCCTCTCGCGTCTCGAAGCCAACTTGTGCGAGCGCGCGATATGCGCGCTCGCACGGACCGGGCACATACGCAATGTCAGGTAGTGCCAAACAGCAACGACGGCGCATACCCGGTCTCCAGAAAAATAAATAAATAAACGCCTGGCGGCGCATACGTGCTCAGGGGAGAAAAAGAGAAAAATGCATCAGTTTACATCGGTGGCTCGTCCCGGCAAACCGGCTTCCATGAAAAGCAACAGAAGAGAACAAAAAAAGAGAGAAAACTAAGAAGAAGAAAGTTCGTTCCGTTCTTCTGATCCTAGCAGCGGCGGACAGAGCGGTGTGGGGTAGCAAACGAAAATAATCTCGAAAGACGCTTCAATATTCCATCGCGGCTGTCGCGACGAGAGTAGGCATCATAGCTCGGATGGTTTGTGTGCGCAAGCGCTTTTAAACCGCCGGCATCGCCGCCTTCACACACTTCCCGTGTTTCGCGCGCGCGCCGTCTAAGCAAACGGTGCGCGCACGCGGAGGCGACGTTTTCGCTAAGCGCGCCCATTGACGCAGGGTATAAGCCCCGCGACCCCTCCCGTGTACCGGTGAGCGCGCTTTTATGCGCTCCGCCGACGCTCGGAGGGAAACGCGTCGAGCCACGCGCGACCCATGGGCCGCTAAAATAAACAGCAGGTCGTATCGCATCACGCGCGCGTACCGAAAACGGCCTGCGTTCAAACGCACAAAAACAGAAGAGAAAAATTTCACGAACCGCGCGCCATGTCGCCAGTGTGTGCGGAGAACGCGTTCCCGCCCTCTTAATCTCGGAATGAGAGCACAGCAGCCGCTCTGGGCGCATCACGTGTTTTTTTTTTTTTTTTGTTCTTTTCTTTTCCCAGCGTTTCTAGACAGCGTTCAGCGGTTGAAGCGAGAGAAATGCGAGGTATTTTGGAAACTTTGTTCAAACACATTCTTTGTGTAAGCTTGCGAAAGGTGGGGCAAGGACTCCTCGTCCACCTTCGTTAAAAAAAATAGTAGCGTTAAGATATTCGAAAATAATCTTAAAGGTAGCGCGCACTTGTTGACATATGGGGGAACACACAAGCGACACCAGCACGCGCTTCGGGCGTTTGTCTGCTTTTGTGCTCGTCCATGAGTCAACAAGTGCGCGCTGCCTGCAAGACAATAACGGCAAACCAATATCAGTCTTAAAAAATTCTCAAAATTCGGCGAGAGACTCCCAATCTCGTGGGACCTGTAAACAGCTCTTCTAACATATATAGTTCTGCACTGCGGGGAATCTGAGATCAAATAATACACCAAAAGCATCAAAATATCGCGCACACTACCTTTTTTGCCGATCTTTTTTTTTTTAGGTTCACCATGAGCTAGCATCTATAAGCGCTTCAATAGTCTCTCTCTCTCTAACAACAGCTAGAACAGTAAAACTGCTTATAAAAGTCATGTAAAGACATCGACTACCGATACCTTTCTCAATGAGCTATCTACGCGATAGCACAAAAAACTGAGCCCTTACGAACACGCCCCAATCTGAGGCCCTGACACGGATCATATTCATAAAGAAGCATTTCATTCACAAGCCTGCATATATTTCTTGCCCAAAGGCGGAGCCATTCATGCAGAGGAAAACAGGGAGGACCACGGGTTTCGTGACGTTATCTTGCGCCTGGGGCGCAACCCGCGCCTGAGCGCACGGCGCACGGGGGCGTGCGCACGGCGGCGCACGCGCCCCAGGCGCGGGTCTTTGTTAACAGAAAGAGCTTCCCGTGGAATTATTCGAAAGAGCAAAGAATTCTAGCCGATTCTGATGCTGCATATACTACTATTAATTGGTGTTTTACGTCCCAAAACCACGATATGCTATAAGAGGCGCCGTAGTGGAGGGCTCCGGAAATTTAGACCACCTGGTTCTTTAACGAGCACCTAAATCTAAACACACGGGCCTCTGGCCTCTTGCCTCCATCGCAAATGCGGCCGGGATTCACGACCTTCGGGCTAGCAGTCGAGCACCATAACCACTAGACCACCACGGCGGGTCGCATATACTACTACAGAAGGTGGTCAGCCACGGGCAAAGAACACTTACGAGCAAATAGTTTTGCGAGTTCAGCCAGAGCGGTGGATTTCACAAACCTTTCAAGTCGTAAGGTTCACGTGGCTGTCTCGATAGCTTATTCGCTATCACGCTCGCGCTGAAGGTGTTGCTGCAAAACAGCTCTATATATAGTTTACGAATGCTTCGCAAACGGGGCCGACTTGTTCGCATCTTCAGTTAAAAAATGACACGATTCGTTATTTTCTTAACACCTTGTTCGTTCATTTAGGTCGACCCTGCTTTTCCGATAGGCCTTCTCGGATAAAATCTCGGCCAAGTACTTTCAGTCAATGTCAAACTGAACGTTCGCAGCATTTAGCGAAATAATTCAATGCATTCCGGATACCGAGCTGATGCCACCAGAGGTACAAGCATTCACTCTGGTTCCAAGTCAAGTCTTGCTGTGCCACATTCATTTGAGCTTGAAATGAAGCCACGGCGCTTGGGTTATCGAATCCGGCATCTCAATTTTCTCAAGCCGCACTGTAGAGGGTACATTAAAATAAGGCATACAACAGATATTACAACAGATTACTTTGCCCACTGCACCTTAAAACTCACACAGAAGTAAAATGAAGCAGTGCAAGACAAATGCTTCCATCCTGCATAAAACCTGATATCCCGGCTAGAAATCTAATATCCTCGGAATCAGCGCCGACCCACCACGGTAGCATATACAGACGCAACGACTCTACATGCTCTTCCTGATCCCCAAACATGACGGCTGCATTCCGTTGGTGGCACGCAAGCACGCTCGCTTAACTACATTAGGTGCATGCACGTTACAGAACCAAATGTGACAGAAGTTCCTCACTTCTTACGCCATAGTCGCCCATAACCATTTTGGCATATACACAACTGTACAAAAATATTCAGGCAGCCTGAATACAAAAAATCATAAAAAATCAACGTCGTCGATTAGAGCGTGCATATCACCTTGAAGAGTTTGCGTGCTTTAAGGATACCAAAAAGCCGACACTGTACGTACTGTTCTAAGTCGTGATTGTCTTATTACGCAGAACAGAGATACGCCCATGACGCTGTTTGGGTCAGCGGTCAAAGTTCAGCGCAACATAAGCCGGAGCAGCCGGTGGCATATAGTATACACATGTGACCATTAACGGTAGGGCAAAATATAGGAAATGAAGTAACAAAAAAAAAAGGAGTTCAATATCATGTGATATTATTCTATTATGAGGTCTGTATACTTTGGAGATACCTGTATGATCCGGCAATATGCGCACAACTATTATGTCCCTGTTTCTTGTTTGATTACGCAGAACAGAATAGCGCTCCCTGACGTTACTTTGTAGGTCAGAATTAAATCACACGATCCATCCCGCCGACAAGTAAACTAGCGAATCGATAACAACATCGCTTGAGATTGCAAATTCCAGACTGCCTTTCACTTATCCCGGTGCACAAAATGTACCATCTTAAACGTGATTTAACTGTATTGCGGAAAGGTTTCACTGTCCATACAGCCCACATCGGAGTCGAACATTCAACCCCACTTTAACCTTTAGAGATTTAAACTGAATCAAACGGGCTGTATGTGGCTCCAGCCCAAAGTCCAGCAAAGCTCTCGCATTTCTTTCTTCTCGATCCCGTTGACAAACGACGCGCGCGCCTCCACCGACAGGCAGAGAAAGGGATCAAGGCAATGGCGGCAGCCGAGCCTCGTACTCAGGGTTGCCACTGACTTTCTAGTAAATGTCGCCAAACAACGAGCAAAAAGTCGCCAAAAGTCGCCATTTTTTTTACAAATTTCGCCAAAAAAGTAGCCATTCTAGATATGTGCGGCATACCCAGTAATAAAAATTTTCACTCACGTATAGCCCCGTAGAATACAGTACCATCCAAGACCCTTAAATTATATTGACGTTTCTCGATGCCAGTCGTATCGCCCGCTTCACCATGGGAGTGCATGGTGCCGCTTCTCCGACTAGCCGCAAGATGTGCGTGGTGGCGCAAGGGTGAATGAACGAAACGCTCATGATATCCTTCCATCCCTGTCCTCTCGTTTCAAAGCTAAAAGTGTGGTATAAACCTTGGGCGAAAACCGTGAAAGCATTATTTGTAGACAGCTTTACGTACCCTTATATGAACTAAAAGGATTAAAAGATTTATTGAAGGTAACACGACAGAATTCTTACAGGAACCAATCATTAGTGAGTCTTACACCTTTTAAGCGTGAGCTAATATGATAAAGGACGCCTCCGACCCTTTCTTATAGTTACTTATATCTACACGCGTCAATCCGATGCGTTATTGCTGTATAACAATGTAAAGTATTATATAGTAATTGTTTTTATTGCACACGCTCACCGAGAACAGTGAAAAATGCCTCCATAAATATTTTTTATTGCAGAAATAGCCGCGTATCCGCCTCTCTTCGCTATTCCAAACAGTCTTTGCGAGCTGAACTGGGGGTACTGCAACAGTGAATAAGTCGCCAAGCTATTCAAAGCAGTTGGAACTTTGGCGGAACAAATGGTCGGAACACGCGGCCAACCCGTCGTCTTGCCCCTTCAGATGCGAAACTTCAGATAAGCTTAAAGCACCTAAAGCCATAAACCTATAGTCAATCACTGCCCCCTCGCGGTTTGCAAGGCAGTCCGCTGACTTACATTTTGCTAGAATGTCGCTGGGGGACGTTCCAGTACCTCCTGCATCTAGATGGCATCCCGAACTAAGGATCCCACTCACTGATCTTATTTTCACAGAACATCAAATAAACGTTTTATTATCTCTCTAGATGAATTGAGGAGGTACACACGAGTTACAGGACGGACATACCGAATAACGCTTAATGTGCACATTCTACTCGTAGGTCTAAAACCAAGAAAAATACTGGGAATATTGCCGCTCATTCGTTGGGAAGACACTGAGCTTAGGATTCAAAACTCGGTGGAGACCTAAACCGAAAATCGCCAAAAATTCGCCATGTCGCCATTCATAATTTTAGGTCGCCACGGGCCTCTCAAATTCGCCAATTTGGCGAAAAGTAGCCACCATTGGCAACCCTGCTCGTACTGCAGTCTAGGGTGGAGAGCGGGAAGATATTGTATTCCCAATAAATCCCGCAAGCGCCACTATCCGTCTATACAGATGGCTACACCACAATCAGACAAAAATGAGCGGAAGAGGAGAACGCGGCCGCACACCAAAGTGGGGGGGGCGTTGTGCGTACATCATATATAACCGAGGTGCCGAACGACACGCTGGGGCTCGTGTGCACGAGGGGGGTGATCGAGTGCTGTGCGTGCCGGTGCCCGGCCGTGCACCAGCAAGGGCAATTGAGTTGCCTAAAGGTTGGGGTGCGCAAAGCTGTTTGATCACTTCCGGAAAGGCAGGCACCTATACGACACGCGTCGCTTCTCGCGCAGCCATGGGAAACGGCAAAGAAACAAGAAGTGGAAGTGGAAGAGCTTTCCTCGAGATGCGTTCACACCTGTCGCAATGCCTCATTAAGGCCTGCTCACATTCACCCTAATGAATCTGCTCCCATTTTTCGTTGTTGTTATTGTTGCCATACATACTTATTCATTAAATTACTGTGTTTTCAAAATTAAGATAAAGCCAAGCTTCAAGCAGGCGTCCGAGTGGCCCTGTAAAAAAAAAAAAAAAAAAAAAACAAACGAAGAAGTAAACAAACCCGGGGTTTTATGTGTCAAAACGACGATATGATTACGAGGTGCGCCGTAGCGGGGGCTCTCAATTAGCTTTGACCACCCGGGGATCTTTAACGCGCACCTAAGTACCTAAGTAACTACCCAGCTTAGAAGAACGATAAAAAAAAGTTAATTAAATTCTGGGGTGCCACGTGCCCAAACCGCTTTATGACTGCCATAGTGAGAGACTCCGAATTAATTTTGACCAACTGGGCTTTTTTTTTTGACATACACGCCAATCGAGGTACACGGGTGGTTTTGCATTTCGCCCACACCGAAAAAGCTTTGACAACGAGAAACGGACGAAACTATCATCGACTACCAGAGTGTCGAAAGCCGATCTCCTATCCCGATGCCCGAGTTTAAAGAATAGGACAAAAGGGCAGTTGACCCGAGGGGAACAATTCCGATAACCTGCGCTTCAATAAATCAGTATGCAAACTCGAGACCGTCTCCCCATTGTGCTGGTAGGAGGCTGGGCTTGCAGAAACGTGACCAAGTTTTTCACCGAAAGCCGTTGGCTGTGCAGCGCGTAATTAAAACGTTTCCATTGCTTCCCAAACAGACACACAAACTGAAACATACATTAGCCACAGACTGTAAAATAAAGGGAGCGCTGGAAGTGCAGTATACCACACCAGTAAAATGACAGCGCCGACACGTACAAAAAAAAATATATATATATATCACCCCCCCCCCCTTCTTTTTTGTAAAACAAGCAAAAAGGAAAACAGCTTCAGCGTTTAAAGTAATGTAAATGGGTTGTCACTGTTCCGTGTGTTTGCTTTTCACCTTAAAATTCCAGTGCCTCTCGATCGACTTGGTTTTATGGGCTTTCTTTTACCAGGAATATAGAGTGGCACGCGCCAGGAAATTATGCCATGACAGGCGATGCGACAGGCGACAGTGTGGCAAATAGTCGCCAGAAGTGAGGTTAACGGCTTTGCGACAGCTTTCCGAGTAGGAGCGTGCACTGAGCTTCGATACGATACCGCGCTATTCCTGGGGCGGTATTCTGCGAGAGTCCATTAATTAAGTGGACTAGTCCTTTACAGGCACTGAAATAGGAAGTACAGATATTGGACCTAACAGAATGCCCTCCCGGCCCCCTCATGCTCTCGCATGCAGATGCTGCTGGAGCAGACGCCACTTGCAAGTGTTCCAAAAATGATTTACGACCTTTCTCCGCGAGACCAAGATTAACGCAGCAAATCTATAGCGTACGCACACGCTCGGAGCAAACGAACAGTATACAGCAGACATCCTATATGTGGAACTGCTCGGGGTCTATAACACCTAGCAACTACATGCGCTTATGTGCTTACCTTGAAGTAAATTATCTTATTTTTATTGCGATAGCAATTATATGGACAGTCTCGGCTGGTTTTTGCCGTCCCCGTCGCCGCCGTCATGCACCGTATATGTATAAATATGTATATATATAAAAGTCCTAAAGAAAAATAATTCAGAAAAATGCTCCCGAAGCGCGGAATCGAACCAGCGACCTCTCGCTTCGCAGCGCATGGCGCAAACCACTACGCCACAAAACGCAGATCTTTAGGTAGCTAACGGCGAGCGTTATATACACACCCTTTGCCGTTGGCAGGACTCAGAGAAGGCAGGCGCTTATAAGCGTTTCTTCATTACCAGCGAGATGGCGCGAGAAGCGCAACGGGCGCATTTAGAAGTCGTCGGCCAGCTCGCTCGCTTCTTCTAATATTTGCGCAGGGAGAACCTTGCTCTTCCGTTTTCTGAGTCAATACCAATTCCGAAACGGCGCTATCCTCGCAAAAGCGTTTGCGTTCCATCCCCTTTCGCGCTTAATTTTCAATTACTGTACCGCTTCTTTTTAACAGCGGAGCTGTTTGAGCCGACCGTTAGTCCGTGCAGAGCGAACAGAAAACTATCATCATCATGGACCGGCACGCGCTCTCTTCGTCCTCTTCTTCACCTTCTGCTTCGCTCCCAGAACACGTGCGCCGATTTGTACGGCGCAGGATGCAATAACTCCGATGGGCGAGAGAACGAGTACAGAGAGAGAGAAAGAGAAAAAGAGAAATTCCTGGCGAAAAAAAATTTTTGGCGTGGCGGGATTCGAACCCGCGTACCCGCGATCTGAAGGCGAGCGTCGCAACCACTCGGCTATTCAGGCACGCGAGCATAGCATAGCATAGCCTTGTATGGCATAGTAAGGGGTGGGAAAAGGACGTTAGTTGAGGAGGAGGGGAGAGAGTAAAATATAGCATCGAAAGAAATAGAAAGAGAGAAATAGCGAGAAAGAGAAAGAAGAGAGAAAGAAAACAATAGAAATAAACAGAGACGAAAAATACAGAAAAAGACAGAGCCGAGAGAAAAAGAAATAAAAAGAGGAAGAAAGAAAAAAAAGAAGAGAAACAAAGAAGGTCGCCCAGCTCCGCACTTTCTTCAGGCTTGGCACCACTAGTACGAAGCTGCCTCATTATCATTTTTTTCTTTTCGTGCAGATAAATCAACCATCATTTTAGTTCTCTTCATGTAAGCGTGTCCACTATAGTTTCAAACGGAAACTATAGACATTTATATGTACGCCAATGTGCCAACAGAATGCGCTGAATGCGGTGCCTCGGATCGCCTTAACTTCGGATGGCAACCACTTCTTCGCCCACGAAGTTGACGACATTGTATTGAGACAGAGTGCAAGGGCGACAGAAACTTTAGCTCGCCACTCGCTGGAGGTTCCCATACATTCGCTCGGCTGTCGGCTCCGCTGTCCAAGGGATGGACCGAGAGCTGGAGCTTCCCTATACGGAAGCGTGACATGTAGCAGCACAGCGTCGTGGTAACATCCCTCCCGCGCCGCCAGCGTGTCCCTTTCTATCTTTTTTTTTTTTGTGATTACTAACTTTTGTACTTGCACTCGGCCCTTTTTCGCCACACTGCCCTTGACCCAAGGCAATCAATCAGTTAATGGATTATATGCATGCTTCGTTCTAATCTAAGTAAGTGTGTGCCCTACACACACTTCTCCGGCCTATTCCATTCCACATGAATTCGAGGCCGCCACGGCCCTCCGTCACTCCCGTTCTTAGTGAAAGCAGACACGCTGGCTCCCTAATTTTGTGAAGCAGGCCCGCTACTCATCAAGCACGAGTAATCAAGGAGAGAACAAACAAACGGGCACCACGTCGCGTTTTAAGGGGCTAACAGTAACGCTGCACACAAGTTTTGATGCTTTAGCAACACCGGTCAGAACTCCGCTTTACCTCTCGCCTATTATGTTGCTTTTCAAGAGGGGGAAGGGCGCGTGCGCTTGCGATAACAGACGTTCCGTTTGCAGAGTGCATCCGACGCTATATAAGGAAAAGCCTTATTGGAAAACCAACGCGTATAACTTCAACAATATACACATATGGAAAAATACAGTGCACGGTATAATGCACTAGAGCAGATATATTGTTCAAACATTTGTTCGCAAGTTTCTTAGCCAACCGAGAAGACACTGAGACTTCTCAGAAATCTCAGACCTCTTATTGAGCAGCAAAAGTTTTGCTGCTCAATAAGAGGTCGCGGGTTCAGTGGCAGCTGCAAATTCGATGGATGCGGAATGCAAAAACAATCGTGCACTTAGATTCAGGCTACAAGAAAACGCCGATATTAAATCCCATAAATTCATTTTTTGCTTCAGTTTACTTGTCCCATCCATAAGCTGCAATCGTCGCCGGAATGCACCCTAGCGTAGACCGCACATGTGCACTCGCGCCTCGTCATTTCTCTCGTGCCAGACTTTTGCAACGTCTCTGCAGGGTCCAACAATGTACTCTATAAAAAAAGAATTATATACACGAAATAAGACATTAAAATGACACGGAAAGCGGTTTCTGCTTAATTTTTTCATGTATGCTTTAAGGCACTGTAAACCTGCCACTCGTTATGTAATCTCAATTCAGTCGACACTACGAATAGTACTTTCAATGCACGCTTGAAACTAGCGCGTAATTGCAAGCGTCGGCCAGTGTCCCCGCTGTGCACGCTGCGGTGCAAGCACTGCAACGAGCAATGCCCGAACGCTGGCTCACACGTTCATCGAGTACAATGGTGAAGGATAAAAGAAGAGAAACAGCTCTGCCGCTTCGCGCAGAGCATGTAATCGTGTATTCGCACAAGAATATTTGCGCACCAACCATTTTTCTCCCGATAATTTTTTTTTTCGCGCGATACTGAAAGGACACTAACTCAACCTATACATTATTCGAAAGAACCATACTCTGCAAAATCAAACACAACGACTGAACGAACCGAAAGGTTTTTCACTTTCTACCATCGCAGCAACATTGCGAGGGGCGTTTGCCCAAGCGCTTACCACTTCTCAGTGAGAGGCGAAACTTTGCGAAGCGCTTCAGCTGGACGAGCGACGAGGAGCGGCGCGACTTCTTTCCCCCGGTCGTCGGGAAGTGGCTCATGGGAACGGAATGGCTCTCAGTGTTCTCAGCTCGGGCGGAATCGTCTCTGGGGCCCGCCAGCGTGCGCGGGTCGAGAACGGCGTCCCGAGAACGGCGAGGAAAGTCGCAACTAGCAGCTGCTCCGTCGAGGCCCGAGTGGTCGTCCCGAATCTCCGACATCGAGACGCCGTTGCTGCACGCCGACTTTGCCGGCTCTTGGACGCGGCCCGGCGACTCCGCAGCGACAGGCGCTACCGAGAAGCGACCCAGCGATTCTTCCCGCACTGGAGGCGTCGGCAGGCGTTCTTCGGTGTCCACGCCACGACTCGGCTCCGACGGTGGGTCCGCAGTCATGTCGGCGAGGTAGTTTCGGAAAGCGGATGAGATGTGTGCCACGGTCGCGCCAAACCCGAAGCTGCCACCTCCTTCACCGGTATCGCCGTCGGCGGCTAGCCGCGAAGGAGTGTCGCGACCCGACGAGTGGACGCTGCCCACGGACGATTCCTTGCGAACGGAGAGTCGGCGAGGGCTGACCGACGCGTCTGCCAGGCTTCCCGCTCTCGAGCTGGCAAGCGTGGTAGCCCCGGCGGCCTCGGAAGATAGACGAGCGCCGGCGTTCAGACGGGAACGGAACTGATCTTCCACGTCGTTCGCCGAGCTCGCAATGTGGTTTCGCAGGGTCGCGAACAGCCCGTTGTCGTCTGGTGGGTTCAGGGAGCTGCTTGAGCGGCGGGCTTCGCAGCGGGGCATCGGTGCTCGCGAGGTAGCTCGGCAAGACGTCCACCACGCGCTGAGTTGCACGACTTACTGCCGGAATGTGTGCGGTGGCATGTATACAGCGATGACGAAGAAAATAAATAATAAACACGCGGCATGCCACAGAAACAAGGCTCCGCCTAAATAGGATCAAGTTCCTTTTCCCGATTTCTTTCCCCCTTACGTTCTTCTTCACCGCAGGTTAAAACCCGTGTCAATGATTCCTAAAATGACCTGTCAAGCTCCCCAAGCGACATCGGCACTGCTCAAGTCGTGGCAGCAAGGGATTGAGATGCGTGATTCACGAGTGAACAATGGATAATTCATTTCGTGAAAACGTTTCCCAGCAGACGGAAAGCAGGGAGGAATGCTGCATCAAGACGTCCAGATGTACGGTTCACCACTCTGTACAGACGCTAACGCTCTCACAGATACAGAACGAAAGATCGGAAAAGTGTTAGTGAGGTTTTTGAACTTGCCCTATGCATATTTCTTAACCGCAGAACTTAATAGACACATATTTATGTATCGGTACAATACAGACAAATATTGTTGTCGGGAGGAAACAGTAAAATAATAATAATAATCTTCATTGCGCTTTAGGTGAGTGATAAGTAATAAATTTCAAGCATATACCTGTTCGTCCTTTTCCCAAGCCCCATAAAAAAAGTTTTTCGAATAAGCCCGTCGGTTTTAATTACAACACCGTTTCCGCCCTCAAGTATAAGTTGTTTCGAGCACATGTCTGTAAGAATAAATATACGGCGGATTTGTGCTCAGAAAACGAGTGACGACAACGACTCGGGGGCAGAGAGAACTAAAAGAAAGGGGGAACTCCGTGCGCACTATCGTGCGTCAAAGTCCGCAGCGTCAGCCTGAACCGCAGAGCGCTGAAGCGATCGGTTTTCCATCTGCACGAGCTCTTCGAATCATTCAGTTCCAATCAGAGAAAACACAGCCAAGTGCGGCGCACCTTTCGCATTTGATAAACTGAATGTTCTAGCTTTATATGTGACGTAGTAGCGGCGGTGAATATACGTACGCTGAGGCGGTCAGTACATCGATGTCGGCGAACTCGGCGGCGCACGCGTCGCTTCTTCACACTTCCTAGCGTGCCTGGCGCTTTCGCTACCATTTCTGGCACACGCAGACTCGCGAAATTGCTTTATACTTTGCATGACGTGGCAGCTCAGTTCGTCGTTCACCAATGCATGCAACCAGCGGCTCCCTTCCAGCACGCGCGCCATCGTTTATGTACTGCTTATTTAGATTCCCGGTTGGGTCGCTTCGTTTATGGGGTTTCCCATCCCAGAGCAACTCAGGCGCTCTGTGAGAGACGCCGTATAGTGGAGGCCTCTAGCATTTCACCTCCATTGAAATGCGACCCCCGCGACTGGCATCGACCTCGAGTCTTCTTGGTCAGCAGCCGAGCACCGTAACCACCGCACTCAAACTCTCGTTCCCGAGACATCCTGCGATGCTTTCTAGAGCGTTCGCAAGCGCCAAACTCGCGGTTTTAGTAACAAATAACACATTCATCACCGTCAGCACGTGCATTCGTTCCTTTCGCGCGATCATAGAGGAGCCTCTACCTCGCCTATACATTTCCAAATACGCATGTGGAGCGCTGCGCACAGTGTTATACAGAAGAAGCACGTGCGAAGCAAGCGAGGTCCTGTTCTCGATATATCGACCGCTGCAGATAGGATCTTCACACCGTCTGCCCAGTGGTGCAATCCGAACGCGTTTATAGAAACATTTTGGGATTGTGGCCTATTAGCCGTCGCCCACGTGGCACGCCGGAACGGAGAGGCAGGGCCGCGCAGGCGCTCGTCGGGAATCTGTCATTTCCGCGTGACGGGCACCAAGCGCGCCAGACTAATTGAATCCGTCAGTCTGGATTACGCGCGGAGCCGCGCGATTAACCAGCGCACGTAGGCAACGTGCATGCGTGAGCAGCGCAGCGAGCTGCTAATGGCAGAAGCGGCGCGGAGCCCGTGGAAAAGCTCACGACTCGACAACCGCCGGAGTTCGCGACCCCGCGTGCGCTACGGAGTGCCGGCGCCGCTGCAGCCCACGCGTTTGCACTCCACGGCATGCAGCCAGCCGCTCAAGGCGGCCGGTCGCGAGCCGTCGAAGGAGCCGATGCGCGGCCGACAGCATAAAACGTAACATGCCTGTGGCGTGAGCGTTAGGGCCATTAGGTGCACGAGCGCTGCTGTTTAGTCAATATAGCAAGGATATGTGCTGTTGGATCGTCACGTAATAATCATATTCTGCCTATTTTATGTTCAGTGCCGGCCGCCGCCCTACATGTGCTCGACTGAAACTTCGTTATTACATTTTTTTTTTTGTTAAAGCATTTTTATCTTTAATATTGTTTTCCTTCCTTTGTTTCTGAGTTTCACTAGTTGAAACCATGCCTCTCTTCCATATCCTAACGTCAACATCATCGTGCGAAAACAACATTACAGAAAGCCCGTAACAGTTTACGCCAGTGTCTCAACTATTCGTCAAACAAAATAAAAATAAATAAATAAATTACCATTCAGTTATTTCCCATCCACTCGAAGCGACACTGTACGGGTTCAAGCACGTGCCGAGTTTCATAACATTTTTAGAACAAATCTCAAGCCCGCTCAAGTAAGAGAAACGACGAAACAAGCGGCGAACTCGGAACAATAGAGCGTTAACCTCAATACGCATTTCAGCAACGTATAAATTCCTGCCTTGTGCGCTCAAGTTTTTATCGGCTGTAGACGACAGAAAGTTCATCACACTGATCTTCTCACGGCATATGCGGCACTCAGAATCCAGAGGAGCAATTGGCTGACCTTACACAGTACACGTATTGTACACAAGTTACGCAATATGAGTTCATTCTTGCATTCTCACTGAACTCTTTCTTCTAGCCAACAAGCCAACATTTACAACATTTTTCTTTTTTCCTTCCGCGCCCTCACTATCCCCACAGGCGTTTATCCAGGATTGTGATGACGCCGGAGGGGGCCTATATATATTGTAAAAAGGATGGGGGTAACGGTTGTATGTATAAATCTCAACCGCTAAGCCCCTCAGCACAGGGCAGCAAACAGGTGTTACCACAAGGTTAGCTTCCCAGTGTTGTAGTTCTCATTAGTACTATTCTCTATTATTATTACTATTAGAGGAATTTAGATGACGGTGATGATGATTGGAATCTTGAACCCACAATATCCAGCCTCAAAATTTCGTCTTCCGAATTAAGTCAATTTCACGATGCGCACAATTATGTAAGTCCCACCAGCCTGTCTCACTAATTGTGCACTAAACGTTTAACCGCACACAGAAATCATGTGGGCCACAAACAGAGTGCAGCCCTAGCTACAGTTCATAACTCTGGTTTTCTTAACAACCGCCTACAAAGCCCGGATTGTTCTCGCAGCCTTCGCTACCCAACTGCCGAACGAGAGAGCTGCTGTTTGGCCGCTACAACAAGCAGTCCTTCAAGAGTGAGAGCGAAAAAGAGAGATATTAAATGACTCTAGCTGCTATGGATAGGATTTACTGTAACGAAGTCTTTTTTTCTATTCACCCCGGAATATCCGACTACGCCGCGTGCGGTGACTGCGGCTAGCCAAAGCAACGCCAACATCAGACAGCTTGCTGACAGCCTGGTGCTGTCCCATCACTCTTTTGTACACTGGATGGTTCTTTTAGAGAAGACGAGGCGCCGATTTAGCGCAGAAAGGAGCACGCGAATGCCCCATCTCGAGGCTGACGAAGCAGCTCATTATGCAAGCTACACAGACGTCGACAATGGTGCCACCGACGCTGATGGCCTTTCGCATCGCAGCAACTCGGCGCATTTTTCGAAATAAGCTCATCTCTGCAACATTCACGTTTGTACATACTATATTTCTTTCACATAACGAAGCCAAGAAAACTATATATATATATATATATATATATATATATATATATATATATATATATATTATATATATATAACATTCGTGCATGTGTAGCGGCATTAAATATTGACGGTGGTCGGTCGCCAACACGCACAGTGTTCATAGCACATAAACATACGCGCAGGCGTGGAAAAGTGTTTCCGTGCTTTGATTAGAGAGTTCTACATAGCGTATAGAGCTTGCAATGGGAAGGTAGGAAGGAAGAAACAAGCGGAAAGACAGGGAGGTTAGCCAGTTCTTAGACCGGCTGGCTACCCTGTGCTGGGGGAAGGGGGATAAAAGATGATAGAAGAGTGCCTTTGTAGTAGAACGCCACTCGAAAGCCAGCGTAGACAAGGATGCGCCGTAAAGCGCAAGACTTCATGGCACAGGAGTGAGCTGAACCGAGAATCGATATTGGAAACAACGCGGAGTTATCGGCCGTGGTCTGTCGCCGAAGCAGGATGACTCGAAGCGAGAACCACTGTCGATTTCCCTGTGGATGAACCAGTCGCAGGACGAGACGATGTATGTGCGAAGCGCGCGGCCGTTGTTTCCAGGGCACGTCCATATTTGTTCCGCTAAAAGGTCTCTGCGAGCGTCAGCGTCTCGTGCTAAATTACGGAAATGGCGGAAGCATACGCTATCCGCACAACTCTCATAGCGTTCTGCGCACGATCATTCTGACTCCGCTATATTATAGCGTGCAGAGGGGTGCCACTTGCGCTATATACTGCCTCTTTCTATTGCTCAGTGTTGCTGCAGCAGGACACACGGGACGCTACACTGCGACGACGCATCTAATGCTGTCACTGCAGTGGCGACACTGCGAGTGTGTGTGTGTGTGGAGGGGGGGGGGGGGGGGGGGGAGAGAGGAGGGTCTTTCTTGCGGAAGCAAATTAGAAGGCGCGTACGGGCAGGTGTCATGAGTTTCCCTGTTTGTGCCTGGCGGAAGCGGCTATGACTTTCAGCTTCGGCGGCGCGAACAGCACGGCCTGCTCCGCGACGGCGCTGGCTATGCTTCGGCGGCTCGAATCTATGGATTCCGCGGCGTCGGCGTCGCTGAGCCGCTGTTCCGACAGCGAAGCAGTGGCACACGGAGCAATTTCACTGTTTGCGTCACTCATTGTTCAGAAAGAACTGGTTGAAACTATCTTGTACCACCATTAAGAGAATGGTAGCGCTGCCGGTGCGGACAATGTGCTGTGCGGCGCACTGCATTGACGTGTGGGCGCGTTTCGCAGCAGTCGGCGCTGACAGATCCCCGCACATACACCGCATTCTTTCCATAATGGTATCGGCGCACGCGCTCACGGCACATTCACCGATGAAGTCAATGGCGAACGGACGACGGTGGCTATGTTGGCGCCGCCTCTAAGCCGCCGCAGACAGACCGCCGCTAACGCAACCTGTTTCATCGGTCGCTACTCTTCTCCTCCGCTTTATTCATGCTACGTTTGAACCTTCCTACGCCCCCGCCACGATGTTCTACACTCTAAGAAAAAAAAAAGAGTATGCGTGACTCTTTTCGGAGTGTTCTGACTTGCCACGTATAGGACTCTCTTTAAATAGTCACGGTGACTCTCTTGGTGGGTCAGGGTCGGCTCGCTCTAGGAGAGTCCCGTGACCCTCTAGGAAGAGTGGAAAGACTCTCATCCGAAGGATAACGTTACCACTTATAGGGAGTCAGACGACTCTTGCCGGTAACGCTCCTAGGGGGGTCAAGGGACCCACACCGAAGCATCAAGCGACTCCACAAGTATTTTAAGCTACTCATTTGATCCTTGCTCTACTTTTGCGCGACTACTGTTGAAAATAGTGGAGTATTCATTTTAAGCAAGTCCAATAATACTTGCCGTTCTGCCCAGCGACTGTAAAAAAAGAATAGTTCAGTTTTAGCATTACTTTAATAAAACTCGTCAAAACAACACATATTTTCCAGCAAAGTTATATAGAAAGCGCGAAAAGATGGTCTATGATTTCCAATTAAGAAGTTTGGGTATTCCTCATTGACATGCTTCTATGAGTATAGCCAACTAAAATGTGTGACTGTGATGTGCACAGTGTCATATGGTGCTAAATGAACAGCAGAAATCGCCATCATTTTCCATATTTATTCCTTGTGATTAAGAATAAATCAAAAAGTGGTGACGGCTTGAGGCATCAGACTTCTGGCTTGCTAGGTGGTCGCTCCTGTCCAGCGTGAGCACCATGAAAAACGGTATCTGAAAAGCAGAACGTGATATTATGATGAGAAAATGAAATTGCAGTAAAGGTTTGCAAAACCTACACAATAAGTGGTTCACACAGACATAATAAAGGCTAACAACAAAACAACAAAGCACATCCTCCGGCAGCCAGGGGCATGCCGTGAGCGGTTATTGACCGCATGTTTTACAAACGTAACCCATCCTTAAATACTCAGATAAACAGATGCGAGTACTATAGGGCCCGAACGACACCCAGCGCGTGCGTACGCCGTCTACGTCGAGATCAGACATGTCATATGCTAGAATTAGCGCACATAACTCCCACAATCACGTACACTCACTCGATTCTGTTAGAGCGCCCAACGTCATCGCAGTGTATGCAAACCACGAAAACAGCAAACAGAAACGAGGGAAAAGAGTGCACGCCGGCGGCCGCAACAACGCGCGCCGTCGAAAGTCTAGAGCTTTTTCACTTTACCGGCGAGGCGTGTCCAACTTGAATGACTACCGCATACATTCTGGAAGCCACCGTACTATATCGGCACCTCAAACTACCGTCTTTCAGCCAACAAAAACCATTACATATAGTGCGTCTGTGCGTTCCGTACACAGGCTTTTTTTTTTCACGTTCCCACGCGTGGAAGCACGCTGCACACTCAAGGTCGATGGAAATGTTATTATGAAGTAGACTAAAGTGCATCTCAAAACGACATCTTGCACCTTCAGTAGTGCAGACACGACGTGCGATCAGCAAGAAATGACCCTCGATTATTGTTTGCATCGCTCACTTTATGGGAGCTTGTACAGCAACGCGCATAACGGTGGCAACTCGTTAACTGACAGCTTTAGTTGGGCATCCGCAACAGCCCCGCGGATACAGGCTACTGTTGGAAATGGCTGGCAGATTCCGCAGAGCTGCTGCAGACGCCCAGCTAAAGCTGTATAATTAGGCAGTACACTCACCGTTAACTGGCGCCCGTTGTCGGTATCCGCAGCTCCATGAATATTCCGCCCTCCAAGCGTCACTTCGTGCACGGAGCCGGCCGTTTAAACACCAACGAAGACGCTCAACCAACGCAAACCACGCAATGCATTCCAAAAGACCAGGAGACGACTGAGGGACGACTGAGAGAGGGAGCGCGCGACACCCCGGCGCCAACCCCCGTCTGCGTCTCGCGTCGCCGAGCAAGGCGCCAAAGGGCGAGCGTTGCGATATGTATGGAGTATACGGCGGCTCTTCCGATACCGAAGCCAATCGAAAGGGCTTCAGGAGGGTCCAAAGGTAGACTCCGATCCACAAATGCAAACTCTTTTCTCTTTGCCTGTACCTTCCAAAAGGGGTCAGATGGACACCCGAAGAGAGTCACGGTTCCCCAGTACCTCGTTTGACTCTCTCTTTTTCTTAGAGTGGAGTGTGTGGTTATGGCGCTCGACTGCTGACCCCGAATGTCGCGGGAACGAATCCCGGCCGCGGCGGCTGCATTTTCGATGGAGGCGAAAATGTTTGAGGCCAGTGTACGTAGATGTAGGTGCACGTTAAAGAACCCCAGGTGGTCGAAATTCCCGGAGCCCTGCACTATGGCATCCCTCATACTCATATCGTGGTTTTGGGACGTTAAACTCCACATATTATTATTATTATTATTATTATTATTATTATTATTATTATTATTATTATTATAGTTATTATTATTAACCTTCCTAGGTGTTCCTCCTCTCGCCCTCTTTTCTATTATTGTTCTTTGTTCACCGCTGCTCACCACGTTCGCTTTCTATCCCCCCCCCCCCCTCGTGCCAAGCACAACGACTTAAGAGCTGGGCTCTAAATATACACTGCTGCAACTGCGCATCTCTCGGCAGAAAAAAAAGTGCTACATTATTCAATAATAGCGACGACAAGTAGCCACGCCAGCTCATCGTTCACGCAGGAACTCCAATAAACTTCGACGTAATGGTCCTCCTACAATGCAGACCGTCCACGATAGACAGGTTCTATTTATTCTCTGTGGGAAACCGATTGGAGAGACTTCATTTGGCAGCTATAGAAACTCTGCCAGCATACAAGAGGCCTGCGTGTCCGGCTAATGTCCAACAAAGTGGAGCGTGCGTGCGCGCCAAGTGGACAGGAGTGAGGAGCATATGGGGCGTCGATCCCAAACGAAACGGAGTGAACAAGCGGCGGCGTGATTGCGCGCATACCGCCGGGACAAGCCTGCAGCTTCGTTCTCCCACTTCCAGCTGGAACCTGGTATTACACGCCTCCCTGTCAAGGAAAATGGGGCAAAAAAGTTCAATAACAACGAACCACGACGACCGGACACATATTGCGTTCCAGGACATAGAAGCGTGTAAGCTCCCACCAACGCCGTCTTTTCGGGGATCAGAGAACAGACTTGAAAACTGCGAGCCACAGGAAGCATACGACGAGGCATGGTTCTCTTGGGAGGAAGACGCATAAGACCACGTCGAGCGACGTGTGCGGTGTTGCACCCGTATGTAGTTAATCGACGACGCAACCGCTCAAAACAATATACGAGGGTGCGGCCTTTTTATATCCGGCAATATCATTTAGTGAAAGGCGCTGGCAGTTCATAGGAGGGCTCGCGCATGCGCTCGGACAGATGAGTGTAACTGAGAACAAGGATCTAAGCTTTTTAAGGCGTGAGCCTTAGATGCCTCATCAAACGCGAAAATTGACCGTCGGCGGCGTCAACACGAGCGATGCGAATATTCATCACGGGTTGACGCCACCATAGGATATCACCAAGAAGTCACAGATCGCCAAAATTTGTGACGTCATCATGACGACACATAAGGTGACGTTACGTGATGGCTTTAACACATGACATCGTCTCTTGGTCAAAAGTGGGCCGATCACGGAGGCAGTGCAAAACCAGGTGAGGTGCAGAAAGCTTGAAATGCCTCCGATCACGAAGGCAGCGCAAAACTACGTTAGGTGCAGAAAGTTTGCGGAGGAGGGCGGGGGTGCATCCATACATCGATTGAGAAGCTTAGAAGAAGAAGGCGCCGTTCGCCTTCGAGTCGTCTCAGGCGAATGCGTAAGGGGCTCAGTGAGTTTTTTTTGTTTGTTTCTTAAAGATATTAATTTATTAAGGAAATACAAGCACCTAATGAAAAGGCTGAGGTAGATGTTAGCCTCTCCAGGCTAATTATTAACTGATTTGTTCCTTTCCTACTTCAAACATAAATACGATAACTGGTAAATGTGGTAGCGATTAAGTTAGTGCTTAAAAGCAGGATGAAGGTGACTTTTAAACCCCAAGTTACAGACTCGCGCACTAGGAAAGCACGCAGCGCACCGTACAAAGTCTTGGGTTGATAATAGCGGTTTCTGCATATGGCGCATAGCTTTAAAAAAAACGCATGTTCCGAGATATTATCGACACAAGTCAGCGATAAATAACCACAACTCCCACGCACATAGAAGTGTATAAATATTCCTCCAGGCTCACGAACAACGAAGAAGTCATACCACATGTAGCAGTCACCAAATGCACCACAGTCAAGAAGACGAAGGGAAAGGGCGATAATTGGGCCAGCAATAGTGACTATGCGCAAGGGCTAAGGAAAGAGGGGAAAAAAATCAATACATGCAGCGCTGTACTTCGCAAACTCGCAGACAGCGAACACTTCATAGCAGCCTCCGACGCGAAAGGCCGATTGCCGTCAATTCTCAGAGGCTGCATCTGAGTAGCTCCAATACCTCGCAACACGAAAGCAACACACAATATGGACAGACAAACAATAACTGGATCGCTAAGAAAGAAATACTCGAAAGACCCCGACACGAGATATATATACAGACGCGGCAAAGTACCCAGGTAGAAAAGCATGTGCAATTAGCGTGACCAATAACCGCGGGATTGAGCTGGTCTCTGCCACCATACCGGCCAGGAATCCAGAAACGACGGAGCAAGGCGCCATTGTCCTCGGCATAGCCACGTGCAAAGACATAGCCATGACCCTAAGCGACTCGCGAACCGCATGCAGAAACCTACGAAAAGGCCGAATCTCTGCCGCAGCTGTGAGGGTTAATTGTTCAAAAATAACAAGACCACAATAACTACCCGCCACAGAAGTTTGTATGGACCCCTGGTCCCGGACACTCGGCTCGAAACGAATCAGCACACGCTGTCGCCCGAGAACAACTATACCAGCCGGGATTTCCTGCCGCAAGGGCTCCAAAAAGCGACGAGCGTGGAGGGTATTCCTACCAACTACGAAGCAATATTGCAGAACTACCGACCGAAAAGAGGACAATATCCAATTCCATATCTAAAACTACGCAAGAATGAAGCCCTCCTGAGACTACAAACGAACACACGTCTACGAAAATATTATGCACCGAATGAACCCCACAATATGTCCATACCTATGCCGATTTTGTCATGTACCAGACATACTGCGACACATGGTGTTGGAATGCCCACACCGCGAGAACAACAATCAAGATAAAGCTTCAGGACCACTACAAGCGCCCGGAGAAAAGTGGGAGGCAATATTGATGGCAAAGAGTTTTTAGGATCAGCGAAGTCTGCTGGACCAGGCATGGGGCGCGGCAATAGCCAACGGCTTTCTGGACTGAGAAAACCGCCCACCTCGGGCGAAGCTTTTTCGTTGTTTCGTACAATGAATTTATACTCCCACTCGAATGCGCCAAAGACGGTTTTGAGTACCGCAAAGTAAGTAAACTCTTGACAAATTTCGGGGCCTCAGCTACTTCATTGACGTAGTGATGAGGAGGGTAAAACGTCAGCAGATACCTTCTATAAATAAATAAAGAAAACTGGTAAGCTGGTTGACAGAGGGGGCTAAAATACACGCTTTGTAACAGCGCAAGCGTACAAAAAGAAAGGCCCTTGGAGAAGAGCGAAGAAATGCAGGCGGCTCAAGTCGAAACATAATGAGCGAACCCTTATATAAAGCTCGAGTCTCCCAATAAATTTATTTTCACTTTCTTCCGCCTCGAATAGATTTGCAATGGGGGCTCTATCAAATTTCAAAGCAAGAGTTTCGCGACCAAGAAGAAGTAGAGAGAAATAGCACAGACCGTGAACCCAAAAGCTTGGACTTCGCGAAGTTGTTCGAGCGAGATTCAAGTTACAAAACGAAAGAAAGAAAGAAAGAAAAAAAAAGAAAGAAAGAAAGAAAGAAAGAAGGAAAGAAACGGAGGAGAACGGAGGGAAAGAAATAAAACCAAATCGCCACCAACGTCAAATGTGCCCGTATAGGAAAAAGACAGAAACGACTGAGTCGAGACGAGAGAAGCGGATCTTTCGGAGTATATAGACTCTGTCATTATAGAAGATTCGAGAACTCATTACAGCGATTTCAGAAACTATTCGACCGACAAGGCTACACCACAATAAAAGCCGTCGTAACAATTCGGAGAAGGACGCAGGTACTACGTCCGCAGGCACTGACTTCAGAAAGGAACTTGTATTGCTCATTCTTATCTGCGTTGTCAGTATTTTTTTCCCCCGTTCTTCGGTTCGATCCTTACTTTTCAAACGGGTTACAGGTACGGGTAACGCATAAACGTAGTTACGCGTTGCAGAGAAGAGACTAAGAGAGGCGTTCAATAAACCGACACATTAGGAAGGCGAAGCCACAGCCGCTCGACGGAATGCATAGAAGTTCCGTGGCTATACGCTGAGAAATCATTAAAAGTCGGCGACGCTATACCAGCGATCCAACGCTCTCAGTAAAGCTTTATGGAATGACATGAAAATAACATCCGCTGACAAGAGCGTAACATCGAATGTTCCCTAGGGCCATTATAGAAATGAAACGACCTTTCCTGATTCGATTCCTTTCCGATTATCAGCCGTTCAAAGCCAAGTAATACTCCTGATAATGATGCAGGCGGAGCGCCGCTATAGCTGTAATAAAGGAAGCGCGGAAACGAATAGAAAATGGAATCGTTATATTACATCCCGGAACGAATTGGTGAGGCTCAAAACGGGCACATCACGTTCGCACTTAGTCACAGAATGGAATGTTTTTCGATATCACTCCCCCTCCTCTCGTGTGAAAAGCCTATTTATTCGTCTTCGCACAAATAAAAAGCATTTTTGGTAGTTCAGCGCCTGTTCCTGTCTGTTTCTTTCTGTGTCCTCGTACTTTACGCGCTGTTTCGAACCCATGAAGCCTTACCAACAAGCTCATGCCCATACCCTTTTAATAGAAATGCGCACGGCCGCTCCCTAGTGGCACCACATGGCACGTGGTCCCTACACAGAGTGAATAATAAAATACGCAATTTCGCAGCGAATATGGCGCGAAAGTTTACTACGGCTGTGCGGTGAAGCGCGAGTTCACCTACGCACAGCCAGCGTGGCTCACCTCCAAATTGAAACGGTCCGCAAGCGGTGGGAAGTTTTAGCTCGGAGCAAACTCTGAAGCCGCCCATTCACCGGTGCATATTTAAGAAAGAAATGCTTTAATGAAATAGAGAGAGAGAGGGAGGGAAACGACCTTTATTTAGTCCGTGTCAAAGGCGGCCTGAGGGGTGGGAGACGGCCCCTCCCGCCCACTCCCTTAGACGGCGGCCAGTCCATGTTGTCTAGCGGCGTCCGCGACCATCCGGACGATCCAGAGCAGATCCTCCGGGTCGCTGCTGAGCAGCACATCCCCCCATTGGTCAAAATAGCGGTAATGGTGAGCGTAGGGGATGCCATGTTTGTGACTGTACGTGCCTGTGGGCCGGCACAGATAATGGGATGTAAGTCGGCAAGATGGTTACAGAGCGTGCGGAACTGCGAGTAGATGTCAGCGAAGATGCGATGGCAGTGCTTAGGGTTAGGGAATGCGCTGCTTTGAAGTAAGCGCCACGTCGTGGCCTGTTCCTTGGTGAGTGGGCGATGAGAAGGTGGATATTTTGAGCGGGACATGCGACAGTACTGAATGATCTCACCGTAAGTGATCATGCGGCCTCTCGCCTGCGACTCGTGCAAGTTGTCAGATGCGCCCCAGACGTCCTGACTCGCGGACTTACTGCCGCTCTCCGCCAAAAATGGCGTGCGGGCCCGGTCGACGAATTCCCGGGCCGTGGGCAGCCTCGTTGCCAGCGTGAAGACCGGAGTGGCCTGTTGCTCAGATCAACTGCACTGTGCGGTGCCGGTCAGACGGGTGTGTTTAAGGATGCGAAGTGCCGGATGAGAGATAAAACCTTTGAGAGACAATTGCGCACTGCTGCTTAGGATATCTGATTTTTACCCTGGCTTGCGCGGTGATATCTACTTTTCCGTGTGTGTGCGTGTGTGTGTGTGTATATATATATATATATATATATATATATATATATATATATATATATGAATATCGCAGTTATCCCCTGACACGAACACAGCTTCTGCCCCCCCCCCCCCCCCCGCAAAAAAAAGGCACTGTAAAGGAGAGTCGACATTCGAATAGCTGTGTTCGTACACAACGCAATAAGTGACTATTTTCTATAGCGATCCATTTCACAGGTGACGGTGAAACCACACGCACCCAGCAATCTTGCGCGACAGCCGATGAACTTCTAATTTCGTCCCGGTATACATCTGCTTTACGCGCCGCGGTGGCATGTTCACTGTCGTCCTTTATGAAAGGGAACACGCGAGCGCGCGGCCTGCGCGCTGCGGCAGCTAGCGTACAGCACCATCAACCGAGAGCTGAAGAAAGCACGTCCGCTTTTGGCGGCATCGCCCGCTGCGCGACCGAATCGGGAGCGTAATCTAGCAGCGCTTGTCCACCGGCCATGACTCGTTATTTTGTTTGCCAATAGATGACGTCAAAAGCGGGTGCGCTTTCTTTCGCTGTCGGTTGATGGCACTGTAGGCAGCCGCAGCAGAGCTCAGGCCGAGCGCTCGCGTGTTCCCTTTCATAAAGGATGACAGTGTTCATTCAGTCTGGTGGCCAAGACGGAGTGAGCTAGGGATGGTAAAATCGATGAACGATTAATCGATTAATGGCCCACAATTAATCGATTAATCGTCATCGATTCCAGTCTTTCGATTAATCGAATTAATCGATTAAAAGTGTTCGATTAATCGATGGACGAAAACCGAGTCAGATGGGGTGCACGCCCAGAGCAGCAGTGGCATGCGCTAAACCCGGGGCACCTTTGACGACCTTCGTGACAGCTCCACACAGGCCACTTGTGCGTACACCAAGACAAACACACAATTGAGCTCGCACATGCGGCTGCTGGACGTCAACCGATTTCGGAACTGAACTTACAAACATTTCCTTCAAACAAACGCAAGTCTTTAGTGATCGCAAACAAAAGGCCAATAAAAACACATTAATAATGATAAGAAGGGAAAACGAAACTCTGTGCGACGATTGAACAGAAATAAACGGAGGGATACCACGGGAAAAACCACAATAAAAAGAAAAAAGAAAAATGACGAGCGGGGCACCACGGCTGGGCGTTGATCCGTGCTCACTTTATTGAGGTGCAGAAAATTATGCCTCCCCCTTTTAGCATACTCTCAACCTCTCCAATGGCTGATCTCGCAGATTAAGCAGTTTGTCAGTACAAGTTAATTTGTCGGCACAAAGACTCCCTTTTTTTGTTACAAGTGCCAGACCAAATAGGTATTGGCGCCTTCCCACGCAGTTCTCAAGTTAGCAATCATTCGCCAATTCCACCGAGTCTAAAGTTTTTGTTTCTCTGCGCATAAAAAAAAAAGAATGATAACACTACTCCAGGTATTTCGGGAGAATACGGTAGACTAATCAAACGTGAAAGACATATTTAGCACGAAAAGTCGAACATTCTCGGCGCTCAACGTTATGAGCCGAGGTCAGCCAAACAACTAGAAATACAAGAAAATACGAAAAAAAGGTGTTCCAGCGGATCCTACAACCAACGATAGAGCAAAATTCGAAGCAGCGACAGGTTGAAGCCCAGACTGCATCTAAGCCTAGACGGTATACTAGCATATCAGGTTATTTTCCCTCCTTCTCTCCAAAAGAGCCACAGCCAATTGAAGCCGAGTTGAACACACGATCATATGCAGCTTTTCTGGACACCAGCGGCCTAGTTCGCGTGAACGACACCACGTGGCGTATCGACCTTAAAGAATTCAAAAGTCCCGCCATGACGTATGCAGTGACGCGGCACTAAATAAAAGAGAATCAAAAGAAACAGTACGCACGCCCCGAGACTGTCGCTTCACCTCAGTGCGCAGAAAAGAGAGCGCTGTGTGTCGGCGTTATCTCGACGGCGCCGACTGGCAATGAATCGGCAGTTTTTGTAGACGTGCCACGCCAAATGTCTGGCCGTTATAGACGCGCCCGCGATGCATCAAGAGAATCGTGCTTTTATTTGTTTGTTTAGTTTCTTGCGCTGCCGTACCGGTGGGATATTGAAGCAGCATGCTGCTTTCCGAGTTTCTTTTTTCAGCTAGCGGGAACCATTATGTTTGGGTACGAACAGGATATTGCGGTTGCATAATTACCAAATTCCTTTGGTGTACCACTTGGGTGATGCTTGTTTGCTCCTTGCGTTACCTCAAATTAGAACTGGATAAATTTGAGAACGCTAGGAATGAGAGTAAAAAAAAAGGAAGTTAAAGATAGTTTTTATTGTTTTCATTTAGTTCTTATGGAAATGTGGCTGCCACCGCAAGCTTGGCGCCGTCAAAGCGGGTGTGCAAAAAATGATACAGTCGTTGAAAGATGATCTTGTACACCGGAAAATGTGAACTTGGTTAGTTTTTTGTTAGGAATGAACATATAGTAGAACATATACCGACTGACGTGTTGTGTAATATCTCTAGATCAGCCGTCTATCCCGCTAAAAAAGACACTTATCTATCATAATTGCATTTCTTCTTTCTCTTTCTTTTTTTCCCTTTTTTTCTCATGGTCGACTGACTTATATGCTCGAGGTGATTGTCTTGAATCCTGTTGGCGCAGATACACCAATAGGTTACCCTAATGCGCTCGAAGTTCTCCTTAAGCTCTCCTTTCATGTTCTGTAGGCGCAGTCTCTTTCAACTTTGCACTACAGCAAGCACAAAGTCGATCATGAATCACCTACTGGCCCAATCGTCCACTTTGATCAACACAAAGAAATTCAGAAGAGCGAATTTTGGCGTTTTTGCGCTGACAACGATTGTTAATGCAACATAATATAGTAACTATTCCTACAATCTCTCAGAATCACTTCTTTATTCTGTATCACTCCTGATGTAGAATACAAAATGCATTTGACTTGCTCAACAACGGGTCACAAGACACATCAGAGAAAAGCGTACCCTTTAATTCCCCCTTCTTTCGTTCACCCATCATATGAAAATTTCTTCAGTTGTGAGTGGAGCTCCTTCTGTTGCCACGAAGATGTGCAGGCGTTCCAAATGAAATATAAGCCTTTCTTTCCAGGAGGTTCCCTTAAGAGAACAATGGCGTTTATGCGCACAGGAATTTTGATTAGTAGTTTTTCGCTCGTAGCAATGACTGAAAAATACCAGTCTTCAGCCAGGTAAAGCCTAGCGAAATCTGCTTTTTCTCATAATATATACTGCTTTTCAAGCAGTAGTCTTCTTCCTCTGAAAGCCCAACGGAAAATGACCCATGTCAAATAGAATGATTACAGCTCCGCTCGAGGGTCTTCAAAACCGGAGCTTTTTTTTGTACTTCATGATGCAAAACATCAGCCGCGTTTTGAATCCTGGAATCTTCTAGCTTGATAGGAATGTCAAAGCTGCGAAGACATTCCTGGTTGGGATTCTTTTTTGGCTCAAACGTGTAGGCCCACCTTGAAAGTCCCTTCCACTGTATCGGGTAGTTTTGTCTCTATTGTAGATAAGGAAATCATAGTAAAATAGATAGTAAGAAATATATAATTCAATATTAAATTTTACTGCAACATAAAAGTTGCAATAGAAATACGCGCGAAAGCGACTACGAAAAAACAATAATATTTCAGAAGACACGATAACTGGCATGTAGCCTCGACTTTAATAATAGGGATATCTGCACACAGGTGTGAAGTCTGGTTAATGCGCATCGATAGCACAGTGCTATCATAGATGCATGCGTTTTAGAAAACACCCTCTAGACATGGTATTCCCTCTCAGCTTTGTCTGAGTGGAAATAGCTCAAAGAATTGAATTCCTGTCAATCTGATAACATGTTATTTTTTTTCTTAGATTAGGCCCTAAATCTGCCCTAAATGGTGGCTCTGCGCTGTACAGCGCACACGTGTGCTGTACAGCGCAGAGTAGGGGTGGTAAAATCGATGAACGATTAATCGATTAATCGATTAAAGGTCCACAATTAATCGATTAATCTTCATCGATTTGCGCCTCTCGATTAATTCGAATTAATCGATTAAAACTATTCGATTAATCGATTACGGCACCCTCCAATCCCGCCCCCTAACCTCGCCCCTTGGCCGGAGCGCATGACTGCGACGCGCGCTATCCTGAGACGCAGATGCCGTGCACATCGCCTCTCTTTCACTGCTTTCACTACAGCGCATATTTCTGCGCTAGCAGAAACGAGCCCCGAGCTGGCGGCGGCCATACCCCGCAGAGAAAGATATGAACTCGCCCTGATCTCCGTCCCGTACGGCGTCCAACTCCAAGCATTCCCCCAAGCTTCAAGCCCAGGCAGGAGGAGGCTCCACCACATCGAGGCAGAAATGAACTTGCCCGCTTCTCTCCGGCTCAAAGTCTACTGCTGCTACTGCCACTACTGCCTTCACCTCCTCTCCCTTAAGCTGGTTGCCGTCGATCGCGCACCACGCGCACTTTTACGCAATTGCGTTGCACCAGTTGCACTGGAGGACGATCCGATGAACCAATTGCCTTCTCAGTTAAAGACATACTATAGTAACCCTGTAGTCGATCGCCGCACCACAGCATGCGAACTGGCCTAGATCATGTGTTTGACGTTGCAATGGAGTATTTGCCAATTCCTGCAACGTCAGTAGCATTCGAGCGCCTTTTATCGCATGCTGGATGTATGGCGACCCAAAGGAGGTGTAGGTTGTCTCCCAAGCACCTCGGGCAACTGACATTTCTTCGCTCAGTAGAAAAATGCATGTGGTTCGGAGCAGCGACCCCATGAAACAAAACAAAAGGGGACTGTTGAGAAAGTAAGCAGCACGTGGATTCGCCAACTTTCAAAAGAGAAGTTTATTGTTTTCTGTAAATTTCATACGTGCCAGCGCATCGTCTTGTTGCTTATTTTGTTCGTGTTCGTTTTTGGCCGCGATGTTTCATCGTGTTGCTGCATAAAGGCATCTATCCTTACATTTGATAAACGAGTAGTTTTCGTCGCCTGTAGTGTCAGTCGCAACTTTCTTTGTATTTTATTCAACCCTCAGATTTTACTCGTTTCTTGTGTAAGTGCGGCATTGTAATATGCGCTGCTTATTTACTCACTGGTTCTTAGTGTCCTTCTGTTATACTCTTTAATAAATAAAATATTGTTTACCAATGAAAGAGAGAGAGAGAAAATATATTACAAGGCAGAGAGGGTGGCCTGAGCTAGCACGCCCCTGCCTTCTACTCTGCACATTGGAAAACGCAACGGGGGAAAACGAGTGATGAAGTACGGTGATGGGGAGAGCATTAGGTAATCCGTATATACATAATAAGACACGTTTGCTAGCGTAAAGAAGACAAGGACGCAAGTAACCATTTTTTATTATGCTATGTACCAACTAGCCCAACTGTCCGTCTTATAGGGTATATACCATTTTCATAATTGTTCAGCTAGCTTTCCTTCGATGCAGTTAGCCCAATTAATGGCAGCTAGTGACTTCTTCAAACAGTGTGTTCAAGAGCGGTTTGCTTGCGCTGGGACGCCGAAAATGTAGGCTCGGCTCTCTTGACACGAACACGCATAATAGACAAACGCCAGCACGTGCAACTACGACCTCGTCTCCACTTGAAGCACGAAAGTTGCTGCCATTAGTTGAGAGAAAATGTAGCGCACGAATGCGCACTCGCGAATTGTGAAAAGGGTCTTATAGACCGTTTATGTAATCCGCAACTTCTCGCGTCGGTTTACCGAACGTCTAGCATCCAGTGCATTACTATTGAAGAAGTGACCCTGTAGCACTTCGTAATACTGCAGAGTCGCATATTTAGGGAGAAATACAGCTTTCAGCTAGAGGCCCCCATCTTCTGCTGTGACAAGAAAGAAGGACAGTCGCGAAATTTATGTTGTAATGCCTGATACACTACATAGCGCTCACAGTTCAGGCTGTACGCACGACTGAAAAGGTGAAAAGGTGCTGTTTATTCTAGCCGGGAGGCAAGAACTCATGTCACTCTATTTCCCGCAGTTGCCTGTACCGATGCTCTGTTTGAGGCCAATATGTTTCTGTGTAATCTCTGCATGAGTGACCTCAAGGAAAAGATCGCGTGAGTCCCCAATTATAGTACTATGTAGGGTTTCCACAATATCTAACCGACAAACCGAGAAAAGATGCTGTGCTTACGAGAGCGAGCGTCTTATTTAATTCCTCTTCATCCTCGTCTCTCTTTTACCTTTCTCGGGATTTCCTCACCCTCCACCACACTGCATGTTTCAGCTGCGACTTTCCAACCAGTGTGGTCCCCGAACGCGCCTCCGGTTTCGATGAGCTCGAGTAGGCAGGCTTCGAGAAAATACGACCTGCTGCCAAACAGTCCAGGGATGATGGCCACAGATGCTTGAATCCACGACATCAACCAACGACGACGGGCCCCTTGTGCCCAGTGTGCGAAGTAGGAATTTTCGCACACTGGACACAAGGGGCCCGTCGTCGACACTTTCGAAAGTGGGAATTTTCGATCGTCAGCGCGTCTGATGAAAAGATTTGGGTCCATATCAAACACGAACGATGCCTCTCACGCAAAGAGATATCGGTTTTAAAGCACCCATAAAAACTGTCGATTAATCGATTAATCGATTAAAACATTCCACCGAAAGCAATTAATCGATTAAAGGCTAAAACAACTAACGATTAACGATTAATCGATTAAAATTTTAATCGACCATCCCTAGCGCAGAGCCACCATTTAGGGCTGATTTTGTAGTGACGCGGAAATTACCTCCTTGATAGTGAGAAAGTTGAAATATGTATACACAATAACCTTCTCAATATTTACTTATGGACAAATATTTGGGATCGTGGAACATGAGGTAGCATGAGTGAGGTCACGCCTTTTTAGAGTAAATACTTACTCTATCACTATATATATTCGCGATGTGCTTTCCTAAAGGGACTGACAACCAACCGAAATGTGTCACAAGACCCTGGCTATGAATTACAGTGACATAAATGAGCTTTTTTTTTCACCATATGATTAGGATTTGTATTGTTGAATTGCGCTTTGAAAGTCACAACGGCATGTCGCGTTGCCTGACGGGCAAACCTTCATAGTGCACGAATGAGATGTGCAGAATGCTGTACGCAGTCCGCTGCTATTTACTAAAGAAAAAAAATGCGTTTAAAATTAATCCGCATGTTATTAGGCATTCTTGATTTATTCTGTGCTTATAAAAGAGTAAAATGAGTTGACGTTGAGAGGTGGCGTTGCCTTCGCGACTACTATTGTGAACGCATGTCGAGCAACGGCGCATGCGCGCGGCGCTTTCTACATTGAATGAACTTCCAGGTAGCACACATCAAAAACCCGAAAAAATGCATTCCATAACGTTTGGGCTGTGGCATGGGCTTCGCAAGACACTGACCTACGTAGGCGGTGTCACGGCTGAAACGTTAGTAAAGGCATCTTTTCTTTTTTTAGTGAGTGCTACCCGCAAGGCATTCTCTACACACACACACACACACCACAATATATATATATATATATATTGTTTCGGCCGGGGTCCGGCCTTCGTCAGGGAATCTGTGTGTGTGTATATATATATATATATATATATATATATATATATATATATATATATATATTGTGGTGTGTGTGTGTGTGAGTGTATAGTGCATTACCGACACGTTAGTCATAAACCTGAGGCGAACAAGCAAGGCGAGCTTGATCTGTTCATTAGTTTGATGAACCGTAATTAGGCTTGGCTCGGGAACACAGTGCGGAGGGCAATCTAGTTGAGTTGAGTTGAGTTTATTTACCACGTACAGTTGTACAGTAAGTGGCGGGGACAGGGGAAAAAAGCTGTATAAAAACAGCTTGACAAAGCCCCACATCCCCATGTTCACTGTGACAACAAAACGGCAAAAGCAAAGTAAGCCACAAGACAGTTTAAACCAGCAATGCACATGCTTTGCATCGGAACAAAGAAGTTATACAAACTTATACAACCCAGCAACGCACATGCTATACATCGGAAGAAAGAAGTATACAAAACAGCAAATAATACTACACACATAAACTAATAAAGCATATTTAAAATAGAAGTATTAGAGAGCTTACGAACATTTTCACAATTCCTAATTTATTTAGTGTATTCGGCAAGCAATATTGCAATGTCTCAAAACCATAATTTGTGCGCGGTCTCAGCACATGCCAATGTTCGGAATGTCGGTTTAGGCGCGTCGAAGGATTTAATTGTAAGTTAGCTAGACTACGTATATAGCCGCGACCTTTTATGGTATCAGATCTAAAAGAGATTACTAAGGAATATTCGTAGAGCAGGTTTAATTTGATTATTTTATATTTAACGAATATTTGTGAAGTATGGGCATTAAAAGGGAGGTTAGCAACAGAACGTAGCGCTTTTTCTGTAAGATAATAAGATTACTAATAGATTGCTTTGTTCCATTACCCCAAATTAAGTTGCAATAACTCAGGTGTGATGTAAAGAGCGCATTAAATATCAGAAGCTTTTGAGGAACTGGCAATAGGCCCTGACATTTTCTCAAGACACCTAAGACTTTGCAGAGCTTATTGTATAAAAATTCTGTATGATAATCCCATTTCATGTGCTCATTGAAAACAACGCCCAAAGACTTCGCGATGGAGCGTCGAATACTTGGCTCGTTGAATCGGTAAGCAGAACTGTAAAGCGAAAAGCACTTGTTAGTTTTGAAGTCTTATTCCTCGCTGTTTTCATTCACTCTGTTGTACATTGCTGCTAACAGGGGTACCTGTTAAGCGAAAGTCATCAGTAAATTAGGACAACATGCATGTGTCCATGCATGGACTTCCCTCTTAGTTACTCCCTCTTACTACTCTTTGAACGGCGTGAAGTGGCGTTGCGGCAACAAAGGCCCAGTGTGTAATCGGCTAATATTCTCTATGAAATTACCTATGCTTTTCAGGAAAGCAGCGTACACTAAAGAACGTGTTGAAAGGGTGTCGTTTCGCCTCACAAAAACAGTCCTGATATCGTGCATGTATCTCGATTGCATTATCGCCGCGCGCCCGGCACTTCCAGGTCAAATGGCATGCACCTTATGAGCGTGAGACAGCATTCTTCATAGGAAAGTGGCGAGTGCCGAGAATTCAAGAAAGGAAACGCAAGCCAGCAGCAAAGCAGCCGGTTGAAGATCTCTCCGTCGTTGCTATGGCAACGGCGCGCGCGGCCACGCTCGCTTCCGAGTCTGCTTGCCTACCGTTTCGCCGTCTGTTCCGTGCACACCGGTCCCCGCCGCCGGCCTGCGCCAGTCAGCGAGGGGGGGGGGGGGTAAAGGGAGAGGGCACTTGCTGAAGGCCTTGACAGTTTGAGAGAAACACCTATTCTCATTATTCTTGTCGGTAAAACACCGCCTCCGTCAAACTTTTGGGAGGGGAGGCGGGCCCTTGGGGCATACCCCCTAGCTACGGGCCTGGCCTCTGGACTCCTAGGTGGCCCCGGTCGGTCTACGGAACTTCTTCCGAAACACCACGGCCCGCACCGTGTGGTCTAGCAAGCCTCGTACTTCATATACGCCGTCAAGTCGCTTGAGACTTATTGTAATCAAACAATGTCGAGGCATGAGATTGTGCATATGGACCTGCTAAAGCCTCACTGTCACTGTGCAGCTGTCCGTAATTAGTCAGGATGGCTTTTTTTCGGAGGGGAAGTAAATGTAATGCAAAAGAGCAGCACTACTTGCAAAAGCAGAGAACGCTGCTCCCGTAGAAAAAAGGCGACGATTCAATAATACAAGCTTTGCGTTGGTTCTACTATTACTGGTCACGTTTCTGCGTCGTCTCTAATAGTAGAGTACTTCTTTAAAACGCTTCATTATATGACAAATGGCTTCCCTCATACTTGTTTTGGTTTCGTTTTGTATTGCCTTCTTATGGTTGAGGTTAAATAAAATCGGGGTTCCTTTTCTTCGTTATTAAGTAATGGGTTGCGTGGTAATAGAAAATAAAACATTAGAAGTTTACTTGCTCCATTTCCAAAAGCGAAACCGAAACTGCAGCAAATATCTTGGTTGCAATGCTCCAGCGAAAAAACAAGCAAATAAATCTTCAGCAGCGCTGTACTAGTAATAATAATAGCTGGAGTTCTACGTGCCCAAACCGTCATATGTTTATGAGGCGTGCCGTAGAGGAGGGCTGCGGAAATTTCGACCACTTCAGGTTCGTAACGTGCATCTAAAACCAAGTACACGAGCCTCTAGCATTTTCGCCTTGTTCAAAAATGCTGTAGCCGTCGTCAAACCTGTGCCCTTTGGGCCAGCAGCCGAGCACCGTAACCGCTGTACCACCGCGGCAAACATAAGCAATTCTGAGAGAGACAAAAAAAGAAAAAAACGCATTGGGATTCGAACCAAGGCCCCAGCGATTGCGCGTAAACAGCCAGCACGGATGATCAACCCATTCAGCCACAGCGCGCGGCGGCTAGCCCGTGATACGATAGCTATTATAAAGATACTACAGTCAAACTGTCCTTGCAACGCTCCTTGCAAGTGTCCCCACCTTCCAAAGAGCAGGAACGGAATGCAAAAGTGAGAACAGCTGCTTTCTGTTTGCAAAAATGCGCTGTAGACCATAATTCGATGTTTCACAGCGCAAAGAACGAGGACGACATTGGAAAACACACACAGCGCTGAACTTACAACTGACTATATTTTCAAACTTACACTAATATATATGCGCTCTTCACCAGGAAAGAGAAAATAATAGAGCAAATGAAGCATACAAAAAATTCCAGAAAAAATCGTAGAAGCCCAAACAATTTTGAAACGTGATAAAAAGTGCACGAGTGCAGCTTCGATTGTTCTTTCGAGCAACGAAAGTGAACTTCTCGTGATCGTAAAATACATGTGATATCGATGATGGGTTGTTGTTTACTGAGACTACAATTTTTTGTACACCAGGCCTGCAATTGTCGCGTGACCAAAATCACGTAACATCGCACATCTACTTATGTGACTACAATCACGTAACAACTAGCCACGTGACTAAAAATCACGCAAAATCAAGTAATGAGTCTCCCCACTAAAATCCCGTAACGTCACGTAACTATTGACGTGACGTGTTGGCGCCAAAAGCTTCGGAACAACCGGGTGGCCCGGGGCAACCTCAGCGCCTGCACTCGACTCTAATAAACATGTACTTTCTCTCTCACGTGACTAAAATCCCATCACGTAACTACTAGTGACGCGACATTTCCCTTTCAAAACCACGCAACAAGTGCGTAGTCTGGGGAACCGACCGAAACCTGGGAAGAATAGATTATCCAAGCCTAGCCATATCCTATAATACTATACTAGCAAAAACTTTGCACCTCTAGCAATAGCTTGGTATTACTAGCAAAACCTTAGAAGAAGCTAGGTCGAACGCTAGCTCCGCTTTCGGTTCCAGCCTTGCGCAACCAGAACATGCTGCGCACATTTTCATTTACAGATGTTTAAAATGGCATCTTATTGCGGTACGGTGAGGTGGGCTGCGAGTGCGTGCGAAAAGCTGCTGAATCACAGGATTTTCGTTTTGTAACTGGGAGCACCAGTCCCTGGACTTCCCGAAAGCTTTGATCCACACACGTCATATCACACGGACCTATCCGTTGCAGCGCACAGTGCTTTGTGATGTTAAAGGAGAAGGCATGCTGGTTTTTTTCTGTTCACGTAGGGTGATAGATATGACAAGAGATGAATAAAAATCCCAGTTTCACGGCAAGGACGATGCAATGAGTGCGATAGCAACAAATGAAGTAAAGCTGGCAGCTAACTCTTCTAGATCCAGCCTCGCGTAACTCTACAAAATGGTGCTGTAAGAGAACACAGCCACTCCAGGTAGGAAAAGGGATTTCGCACAGTCTCTTCGAGTTGAGAGCGCAGCATATACAAGGGTATATGAGCCGTCCGCTATGTTTGTCGAGATAGCGATTTTAATTTCATTTAAGTTAGGGCGAAATCATTGCACTGCTGTTTGAAAAAGAACAAATAATTTTTCCTATTCTTTGATTGGCTTAATTATCTGCTGGTTTCATTAGTAGTGTCTAACAAAAAAAAATAACCCCTCGAAAAATTCCCCTTCGTTCGTTAAGATTACGACAGACACTTGCGTTAGCCCTGAAGTAAAAAGCAACTGCAAAAACGTCTAACTTTGTCATTTAATTACTATGCCTCGCTTGTCTAAGCTTAGTTCGCTTCCTTTACGTTGCTGAATCGTAGGTACCTGAGAAGATCGTAACGACATCATGAGAAGGGAGTAATAAGTTTCCACCACAATACGCGTACAAAAGTTCGAAAGAGCTTCGTTCACCAGAACTTGATCGGGCGTTCTGTTCCTTAGGACGTTTATAAAAGAATAAAGTAAGAATTACAAATGTAGATCTGTACGATGTGATACGCGTGGAGTGTTTAAACATACACTAAAAAAGTCATATAATAAAGAGAAAAAAGAAACGGCAGCTCAAGATTACAGTCAAGAATCGAAACCGAAACGAAAGCTCTTTTTTGTTTCCGCGGCGACATCCTGTGCGAAGCTGTGGAACTAATTCACTGGCTGAAAAAAAAAATGCTGATCCGTCGCCAGGAATCGAACCGGTGACGGCGCGGTCATGCCGTACTCCGAACTTGAGCGATTAGCTCACTCGGCCACGCTGAACGCCTTGTCGCCTGTGGTAAGAAAGGGTTTATCAATTTACCGCAAACATTTGAACGACCGCGCTTCAAAAACGCGTTAGGGAACAATGTTACGCCAATTGCGGCAAGTTGAGAATGGCTTCAAACGAAAGCTGAGTGTCAGGACTACATGTGATTTCCTGACCATTAACATAACTTGCTTAGTTTTACGACAGTGACCATTTTTGTCTCGAAAAACAGGCCACATTTTTCGCCGTTTCCATAGACTCCCATTGTACAATCTTTAACTGCTCTGGGAACAAAATTGAAGCTTACTGCAACATGATCGCAGCAGTCCTCTCGTGCGTTTAGGTTCCCAGAAGCGCTCTGTGGTCTGCGTTTTTCAACATTCACCCTCTATACTTAATTATTCGGGAAAAACTCGCCAGTTCCATTGAAAACGCGCTAGCTTCGCGCCGGGGCCGCCAGGGGCGCTGGCTGTGATGTGTCCACAAAAGCTGGATATGTGTTTGCTATCACAATAATGGCGCGCCGGCTACAACTTTGTTGCAACACGATATCAAGGTAACTGAACAAACGTGAAACTGACTGCAGGCGGCTACTTAGACTGTTTTGGACACGAGCTTTTCACGCAGCATCTCCAAAAATAGTTAAAAGTGGATCTTGCTCACTTCGATTCAAAGAGGTTCAGGAAATCGTTCATTTTTTATTCGAAACATATTTCTGAGTGGCCGTTTCAATCGACATGACCAGTTTTGATAACAAGTGTCCTTAAAACGAAAGAAACATAGCTGTGCTTCCCATCGCCGTCAAATTTTAGCCCAGTCTAGGTTTATGAATCTGGCTCACTTTTCAAGCAACAACAAAAAAAAACATCAACATAAAAATAAAAATAGATATAGAAACGCGCCTGGCGTGTCCTGCGTTCGTTCATCATTGGCTCGAAAGAGATACAGTTCTCAGCGACATACAATAACGAAAACTTATCACTACAAGAAACAAGAAAGGAAAAAAAAGTGGCTTATATAGGCGGAACGGAACATGCAGCGAAATTCTTACCGCGATGACACATTAACGGCACGGTTTACACGCAGTGGCCGCATTCTCGACACACGCGGCGCGACCTCGGCCGATTTGTTCTGGCAGAATGAAGCCCCGGCAAAGAACGAAGCCGAGCGCTGTGCAGCCGGGACTAGCGGGAGCCCCCCTTCGCGAGTCTCGTCTTTCGTCGACGCACGCGTGCGGGCGCGCGAACAAGCTTTTGTCGGCGGCGGCCGATAAGGAGAAGCAGCCGCCCAGGACGAGCGGGGGCGCACCACCAAAGACGAGGGGAGCTCCGCCCCGTATCGGGACGACAGAGGCAGCGTGCGTGCATCGATCGGCCCCCTCGGTCGATACGCGCTGGCCCATTCGGGCCCGCGGCTCGGCGGTGGGAGGGGGACCCCGCGGCAACCTTGACCAGGCGGCCACACACCCGGGGTCCCTTGAGCCTTCCAGGCACGTCTCCGGACTTCTTCCTGTCACTGGGAACAATGGCACGCTCGCGGTTCCCTAGGCGCACTAAAACGCTGCCGCCGAGATTCCGGCCGCAAGCAGCCCCTTTCCCGCAAGACTCTGTAGGCGCCCTTGCTTTCGTGTGCTCGACTTTCCGATACCGTGGGTAGGAAAAAAAAAAAGAAAAAAGGGGAAAAAGCTCCTTTATGCTGCGCTTCTTCACAGACAGCCAAAGTTCTGAAACACCCCAGTCCTATACAGTGCGAAGGACGTCAAGGACCGGCGGTAGCAGCTACGCAGTGGTACCGGCAAGAAAAAAAAAAAAACTTTAGACCAACTGCGTGTCGAGTGACACGCCGAAAAGAAGAAGCGGCAAGCCGCTTTCTCGCTCCGCAGAGCGAATCATTACTTTTTTGCGGGGAAGGGGCGTGACGCGGCTTCAAATGCGTTACGCTGCCCCATTTTCCTTCGCTGTATGTACCCACATGGCGAATGGCGCAGTTCGATAAAGACGCACCGGAGGCCCGCAGCGAGCCTTAAGCGTTCAGCGAACAGCTGCAGTAAAGTTGCTCCAGCGTGATCCAGTCAATCTTGCGAATACCAGGTCGCGAGACACCGTCCCGCGGCCGGTCGTAAACGTGGACTACTAGCACCGCTCCATAAACAGTGAGGAGGGGCGATGCGCACGCTCTCTCTCTTTCACACACACACGCACAAACTCACCAGTTGATCAACTCTCAACTTAGGCAGGCTGCATTAAAACCACACTACAGACACGAGTGTGTTACATGAGTTACTTCAGCGCAACTGCAGCAATTGCGGAACCCAAGCTGACAAGTGTTCAAGGCGCGCCTCGTATTTACAATCCAGAGACTACACTGACCACTCGTTTCGAGATATTCGTTTACACGCATCTGCGCTCTCAGCTTACCTTGAAGTATTACCGGCTTCCATTTCTTCCTATCTTGCAGTGAAGGCTAACAAACTCGATGTCTCTCTTTTGACAGCATTTACAAAGACACCACGTGTAGAAAATCGCCATTGCGTGATGCTCCACATAAAGTCCAGGTGCAATGAAACCACAAAGAACCGCACGCGGGGTAAGCGGGCGTGCTAGGAAAAGTGTGTGAGAGCGACTTGACGCGAGCTGTCTTCCTGGTAGCTTTGTGCGCGCTGTATGTTCGTGTTCCAGGTCACGTTATGTCAGTTTAAAAGACGCGTTGAAGCGAGAGGCGACGCGATGCGTTTGTTCACCGTGTTCTGCGAGGTTCATCACGCCGGCATTCTGACGAGTGTTCGCTGTCATCGAGTGATATGTGTTCGTGTTTGTCCGTGCTCGCCTGGCACCGTACTTAATTTATACAGTAGGCGAACGTTTACTGCATGCAATATATGCGGCTGTAAAACAACGAACCTCTCTCCCTGCACTTGTGAAATACATTGTTATTGCTGTGAGAGCTTCACCTTTCGGGTGAAACTGCGACCTTTTAAATATCTCCCAGCTCTGCCAATATATCTGTGAAGTACAATAATTAACACACACGAATACTAGACTTGTACTTAACGAATTAAGTCAATTGCTTGTAATCAATTTCACTTTTTACTTGTTAAGGATAACTGCAATTCAGCTGCTGAATTGTCAATATCCAATTACATGGAATCATTTGTTTATTGACGAGACAAGCTGTAACAGACAACGCAGCTTTGGGCACATGAATATGCAGGAAGGTGAAGGTTAGAGTAGAACGCTCGTGGTTGAGCAACATGCAGCTTATATCCTCGCGAAAGCGCACGTTCAGATACGTAACAACCCGGGCAATCAGTGCTCGACTTTCATTCTTAATGCTGCAGCAGAAGATGGTTGGCGATATGCATAGGCGTGCGCAGGAATGCATGGCGCTGACATTGCGCCCCCCCCCCCCCCTCCCCGTGCGCGCGCCTATGGCGATATGAACAGACGAAGAGTGAAACAGAGGCGACTCCCAAATGTCAGGAAATAGGGCGCTGTCAGCGTTCCAGTGGCCAGCAACAGTTAACAATTCCGCTTGACACAGGGGACCCAGAAACGAGCATCACGCATTGAGTAACCATGATCTCGTGCGCATGCAAGGTGTTCATACGTCACAGCACCACCATTCATCCAGGCACGCACACCTGGTGACGTTTCATTTTCGCTGCTGTCTTCACAAATGGACAAGGTGACCAACGAAAGTTTTCAATAAAAAAAAATATCGCAAGATAAAAGACGGCTGTAGGGGATGCACAACATAAGTAAGGCTGGCTTATTCTATTTGATGTACTTTAGAATATTGATAACCGTTGGAAAGAAAGTAACGTAAGAGTAATGTAGTGCACTTTTGTTTATTGTTGAATTATCCTCGAATGCCAGTAATTCATCGCTGCAACGAGTTCTTTAAGTAATTTCAATCAGTAGTTTTCTCTCTACGAAGTATGCAACAAAGGCTTTTCGGGAAGACGGCGAATAATAACATTTTTTGGTTCTATCTGAGTGCCGCGCTTACGGATGCCCACCGGCGCGAACAATGTGTCGAGGAAGAAATAAACATGACGATGAAAAGCACACGGCGTTCATCGCGACTGCCATGCCTTTAAACTCGCTAAATCACCCGGTAGACACATTCCGAGCTGCCAAGAAGGGCTGTTAACAAGGGCTCCGAGCTTAAAGACCTCGTTTCTGGCTTCGGCATTCAAGTGTCACACAGCGAAGCTCGGCAAATGCACACGTAGCGCAGCACCGCTGTAAGCATAGCGCAGGAAGCAACCGTGACCAGAAGCCGTACCGGAAGTGGAAGTACGACCCTCTCCGAAAACAGCGGAAATGGGCGCAAGTTCCGCTTCCTGACAGGGAAGCGCGCCTGCCCAAACTCGAGGGGTTTCACCGCAAGCAGCGGTGCGGTGGGGAGAAAGGTCGGAACGCAACCCAAAGACAGAGCTCGGCCGATAAACAAAAATGTTGTCGAAGAATAAATAGAAAAAGAGAGAAAGAAAGAAAACGCGGGGCTGAAGACAACGAACTAAAAGGCAGGCCGGAAAACATGGATAAGGAGGGGTCTGTAGATGCGCAAGGAAGCGAGAAACACAGGCGCAAACGGCGGATAAAGGGAGCTCCCGCAAGAAGTGCTTCGTCGAAAAGCGAGAGAAAAATAAAAGAATCCTCTATCAACGCCAGTGCCCTGTGCATGCAACCGGAAAATAAGCTAAAAACTGCGCGTCGGTTTGGTAATGTTGGGTGTGCACCTCGAACGCCGTAGTGTTTTCATCGCTCTGCCAACCATGGAAGCAAACCTGCGCGCTCGTTTGGAACGAATGACAGCCGAGATCGGTTTCGGCCCATACTCCGATACACCGCCTCGTAAGACGGCACTGGCAGACGACCCCGAAGCGCCGCCATTACCGGACGCCAGCATTGTTATCGGAGACACGCTGCGCCCGTGCCTCGGTCGGTCGTGAGAACGTGCCGACGATGCAGTTCTCAGCTGACGAGGCAACACTCGAACGGCTGCCACTCTCAACGGCAACCGGCGATGGTCAAAAGCACAGAAATATTCACGTTTTCGACACTGCGCATGGCGAAGAAAACGGAACCACGCAACTACAAGCAGACGAGCTGTCGGTGAGACCGGACGTGCTAATATTAATGTTTGTTCGGTGTTTTTAACGCGATAACAGAATATAAACATACATATTATCTACTTATTGAACTCAAAATTAACAACGAAAGTAATAATGAGGGTGTTATCGTGATTATAACATCAGCCAATGGTGGAACTGCCGACAATCGCGTCATATTTTGCGGACTAATACATCATTTGTCGAGAGAAGAGGGAGCGATTTTCAGCTGATTTTGAGAATTTATTGTAAATTCCAGGCCGTTCACATCGCTGTAATATTTGGCTCGCGTGTTCTCGGGAGCCTCGACTACCGATCGGCAGCGCTTTTTGAGCATGCTCGAAAAGTGTTGCAGGGCCCCTTTAAAGTGATATTGAACAAAATTTTCGCCTCCGAGATTTTAAGCCCAATTGAAAGCGTGGGTGTTGAAATTGGTTGACACAACGTCGTTTTCATGTTTAAACTAGCGGGAAATATTGAATACCATGCGTTTTGCGCAAGCTACCGCGTCTAGCGGCCGCGACGTGAACTAGAAGAGGTGACGATTAAGTCGCCGGAAACAGGCGTGCCAACTGTGCTTCCTGCAGACGACGGCGACGGCAAAATCCAGCCGAGACTGTCCATATAATTGCTATCGCAATAAAAAATGCGCAAGCGCGACTATGCGAAGGACTGTTTAGCGTCAGCTTGCAAGTGAAACAGTCGTGCAGGTGAGTTCTGAGTTACACAACTATGCTTGCCTTGCGGAGTCGTGTGCGCCTGCAGAAAGAAAATGTCGCTACCGAAGCCAATGCCACTTAACAACAAAGGCAGCAGCAATAGAACGAAGCTGGAGTAAGTTATGCAAGTTCCCACATCCAATGTTAACGGGATGTTGTCGAATACTACTACTTCATGCCCCAGAAGCAAATATAAGGACTTCTTTTTTTTTCTCTCTTCTTCTTCGAACGGCTCCCGTCGATGCTATAATAAAATGAGCGATGGGTGAAAAAATGCCCCCACCCCCCAGAAGGGAATCGTGAGGAAATGCAAATGCATTTCTTGCGCCGAGAGTACACGGCGTAGTAATTGCCTTGAGAGGCGCCCAGCCATGAGGCGCGCGCTTCACTCCATTTATATATATGTGCGAGCGAGCGGGAGTGTGGGGCGAGGGAGGAGAGAGAGCGAACGGCGAGAGAAGGAGCGGCGAAGCACTGAACCTACCCTCTCCTACACTCTCTCCACACACGCGGGAGCTCCGCCGCGCTCCCGCGATGCGAGCGCCCTCCTCCTCTCCAATCACTCTCCGCTACTCCGCCCGCACCACCTGCTCCGGTAGCTAGGGGGGAGGATAAGCGCACGCGCCCGCAGCTGTTGCTATGGGAGAGGGAGTGAGAGCGGAGAGATAATACCTGCCGGCGCGCGGACACCGACAGACGCCTGACATGACCCGACTAAGAAATGCATTCGTATTTAAAAGATAATAATAACAGGGGTTTTACGTGCCAAAACCACGATATGATTTTGAGCGACGCCGTAGTGGAGGGACGCCGTAGCATGATAAAACGGGGTACTGCTGCAAAAGGCGGCGAATGTAACCCCGGCATGCGACCATTTTGTTAAGTGCTAGAGATATTTCTTCTCTGCTGTTTCTTTCTGTTTCGTAGCGCTGCAGCTGCAACCTGTTTTTTTTTCTTGTAACGAGCACGGCAGGACCCGTTTTAGTCCTCTTTACGAAGGCTCATTGATGAGCTGTGGATTCCTTCGTCTGTGTTTCGTTTCAACTGTTCACGCGCGCTCAGGAAAGCCACACAAGCGAGAGAACGTGACAGAGCGTGAGGCATTCTCAGACTTGCACTCAGTCAAGTGCTCGAACGACTGCAGGGTGACTTCGCGCAAGAGGTAGACGGGGCACGAACGAGTCGCGGTAGTAGCAGCAGGGCAGACCGGGAACACGAAGCAAGCGGATGTCCGCCGAGGAGGGCAGATGCCTCCCTCCAGCAGGCACCTGAGTTGTTGACCAAAGCTAGCATGAGGCCTTCAGCGTTTCGAATTGACAGCTTCTGACGACTGAGACCTACCTGTATGCTGCCAAAGATCAACGGTGTCACCAGCAAAACGGTCGCTTACTCCTGCAGTAGGCCCTTCGCCACACCAAAAGCTTTGTTAATGCCCACTGTCCAACCGTTGCCTCAGCCGGACGTCAAGCGATGGTAAATTAGTTATGTGCCATCGATTACTTGCTACCCCCTGTGCGGATATGACGAAGCCGCAAACCTACGGAATAAGTGGAGCCCATCCTGTATGCAGATAACCCTGCCTGTTCACATGCGCCCCACTGTATCTCTATCATGCGATAAGTATAATCAACAGTGCCTCTGTCACGGGTACTTCCATTTCACAATTAAGCAAAATACTCGGCCTCATTTCCGCCCCGTGGCTCCGGTCAGTGGCGGATGAGGCGACCTATCAATTTTGACGATCGCCCCAAAAGCCGCTGAGAACCGCTGACCATGGTCGTCGCACCACAATAAGATAAATATTCTCCTCTGGAGGTCCGATCTCCGTACATCGGAACGAATGAATAATTTTGCACGGCAACTACTGCACATTTATTAAAACATCGAATTGTTTAAATTAAAAATAAATCAGATATAACGAATGTACTTCAACGGCACAAAAAATGCGCACGCATAGTATATGATACGCTCGAAACTAAAAGACGTCCTACACCGAGGGTAAGGTTTAGATGTTACAAGCCACTGGATCCAATAAGGATGAACATTTGTCACGGGCGCGAGGCGCACGAAAGAAATCCGGGCTAAGGCGGGCAACCGAAGTGGCGGTTTAAAGTCGCGCCGAGTATTTTAGGTCGGATACGAAAGAAGAAACAGATAAAGAACAGGCTATCGGGGAAATTGCAACGGCGATAAATAAAGCCGTAAGAGAGGGGGAAAAGAAAGCGAAGCAAGCTAGGAAATGAGCATCGACGTGTTCGGTGTACGCTGATCCACCGAGGGCGAAAACAGCGCAAAAGGGGTCACCGAGGAACATGCCAGAGACAAATGGAGCTATTGACGCGTCGCGGGCACTAGAGCCAGAGCCACAAATCGGCGTTAATCCAATCCAACGGTCACATTCGTTACACGAGAGAGAGGGCAAAGGAGGCGAGGAGACTCGAGAAGGGCAATCGTTCTCCCTCGGGAACGCCATGATGGCAGAGGCGGCGGCAGCAGCAGTAGCTGCAGACCACGGCGCAATCGCGCCCGAGACCAGGACCTCGTTTGGGGCAGTTCGGTGTAACATGAATTGAGGCGAGAGGACTTAACCTTGTTAGCGAATTCGCACAGGCACGCGGGAACTGCGCGGAACGACCAATCGGTCCCCGTACGCAGGTAGAACGAGCGCCCCGAGCCGAGAGGCCCGGTGGCACCGCACGAGACATGGACGTTCGACGGAGCGCGACGATCCTTGATCGGCAAAACCTGGTGTGTGTGTGTGTGTGTGTGTGTGTGTGTGTGTGTGTGTGTGTGTGTGTGTGTGTGTGTGTGTGTGTGTGTGTGTGTGTGTGTGTGTGTGTGTGTGTGTGTGTTTGTGTGTGTGTGTGTGTGTGTGTGTGTGTGTGTGTGTGTGTGTGTGTGTGTGTGTGTGTGTGTGTGTGTGTGTGTGTGTGTGTGTGTGTGTGTGTGTGTGTGTGTGTGTGTGTGTGTGTGTGTGTGTGTGTGTGTGTGTGTGTGTGTGTGTGTGTGGTCAAGCGCCGTCAGCTACCTGCCGAGAAGTGGTGCTTTTTGGCATACAATAAACTGGACCATTCAGCGAGAGAGAAAAAAAAATTGATAAAGAAGGCACGTATAGGCCTTTACACCACGGATAGTCAGACAACCATGGATCGCAGTTACACGGATCGCGGATAGTCAGACAACCATGTAAACCGGTGACATTATATATTCGAAGAACATGGAACACATCTGACAGTAGCGTCGTTGAGGCGGCAATAGCTGCAACGTGACGTTCACTCTGCACAGTTTTGTACGTTCAGAGGGCGTCGTGATGAAGCGTTCGCAATAGCTAGATATATACGAAAATGAACGCCAAGAAATACGTAAAGCGCAGCGACGACGTTTTGTATATACTGAATCCCTCCCTGTCGCGGACAATGAAAAACGAAGAGGAGGTACACCCTGCTCGGAGTGACAGATTTTTTTCATTTTTTTTTAGGATACGATACGAATTCCTGCACACCTCAACAGGAGCAAATATTCCTGCACTTCAAACGCGCGAGCAGCGTCAAATCTCTAGTCACTAGCCCAGTACTGGAAGAGAAGACAACAGAGGTTGCAATGAGTCAGGCATTAGTAGCTTATGCGCGAGGGATGATATTCAAAGTTAAGCACAGTAACACTCGGGAGTTCTTGAAGTAAAGCGATTCAGTTAAATGAAACTTCGACTGAACGTAATACAAAATAGGGCCCCTCGGTTCCTCTTCATCTTAATCTCTCTCTCTTTCTCTCTCTCTCACGCATACACACACACGCACAGAGAGAGAGAGAGAGAGAGAGAAACGCCCTTATAGCATTGCCACTTTCTTCTGCATCAGCAGCTACGCAGTGTGGTGGGCGGTGTCCTAAAGGAAGTCAGCATATTTAAATCAACCATGCTGCATTAAAGGATTAAAGAAGACATCTACGCACATTTCGAGAGAGAGACAGAAAGAGAAAGCTCGCGCTCGGTTCTATATAGGCAGCCAACGGCGCTCAACAGGACACCGCCAATCAGAGTGTAAAATAGCGGATATCGCGTGCCATGCTAATTTCACTCGTCAAGATTCATATCAAGGGCGAACAGGGCAAACGAGCAACGAAGAAAAAAAAAAGTGGGTGAGAAATAAGAAACGTCCCGAGGTTATATCGCGTTAGTCTCGCAAATTGCGATTACTTGGAATGAAGGCCGAAACGAGACACGAAGGAAAGAGCGAACTCTAATGAATGGTCCGGTAGACATAATTAGAAGACGGTGCTTCAAATGGGAGAGGTGGGGGGGGAGGGGGCATTCAGACGTGAAGGGGGAGAAGACCATGGCAGCTGCGCCGCTGCAATCGGTACAATAACGCCCTCCAGCTTCAAAGTAAAAAAAAAAAACGCAGCGAAATTTCGGCTAATGATTGGACGAAAAAAAAAAATCGGCACGTTCACAAAGCGTGCCTGTCCATAAAAAGTAGAAGAGTCAGTACCATCAAACTTATCACGCCAAGAAGTGCCAATATTTTGACGCGAGCGGACGTGTATATGCTAACTACAAGCGCTACCAGACTTAAGCTTAACTGTAGACGTCAGTACTCCGAGAACATGAAAAGGTACCAGCCTTAAAGGTGCATAATACATACCAGTTCACAGTAGAAGCGAATAGACGCTTCTTATAGCCGCTGGCAGACATAGCCTGCAGGGCATTAGACGTTCTCTTCATAATAATTCCGAGAAGAGCACACAGACTTGGACTTAAAAAAAGAGGAAGAGCGAGCTCATTTCCGCTCTCCTCTCTATTCTCCATACACTGCTCGCTCTGCTGTCCAGGATAACCATAATGTATTTCTTTATACACAATAAAGAGCAGACATGATTCATTAAAAACGGGCGAAGTATTTCACAAAAAATCCTTTCATACAATGGGCCAAGAAATCCTATTACCATAGAGAAAAAAGAAACGAAAGCACAACTTCATTATTTTTTTTTCCGTTACCTAACCTCACGCCAAAACTTTACTCTTCCCCTCCTCGTTCCGCCGAATTTTTCACTGGCTTTGCGCAGGAAAAGATTAAGAAACTAGCTTAAGTTGATTAGATTGCTTGCTTCACTTAACATGCAACGTAGCTCTTTTTCCATATACCCGCAAGCGAATAAAGCGGCTCGAGCAGACTACGTCAAAACTCGTGGCCTCACGTGGCCGCGCGACTGACTACGATGCAATATTTTTGGCTTCGCAAGCCCGATCTCATTGTGAGTGTCCTAGTTTGCTATTGCGTAGGCATATGAGTCACTCACAGAGCTCAAGTCCGGCATTATTATTTCGCCACGATATTGGACTGCAACACACCGTTTGATCGATCGACTGGCTCGTTCAGTAGTGGGGTCTAGCGTCACAGATAAATACAGGGGTTATGAGAGAAGTTGTTTAGAGAAGAGGTTAAAAATTATATTTCGTTATTTTTGTTGAGGTTTTAGCGTGCGCAGAACGCACGGTACACGACCGCTTTTGCGTCCTGCCGCAATGAGAGTGCAACCTCTGCAGCCGGAAATCGAACTCGCAACCTCGTCCTCGACCGGCAGCCGGGTCAAGTGAGCCACTGGACCACGTGGCGGGTTCTAAAACTGCGATAATATCGTGGTCCTTCAAGTTGGCCTCTTCTTCCGAGACGGCGCTACACAGTACAGCAGGGAATCAAAACAAAACAGACAGATGAGTAAAGGAAAACGCAAATCGAGCACGCTGAGCAATACTTACGAGTTCGTTCCCCAAGGGCGTTGGAGTCGACGAAATAGGTACATCGAAGGCATCCAAAATTAGTTCACGAATTGATCAATTGGTCGTCAGCTCGTCAGTCGCAAGTGTTTCAAAAGTCCGGAGAGTCTAGTCGATAGGCGGTACCTGAATGGCAGCCATGTCTGAGCCCAAACCCCAGAAGGCCAATTACAGTTTCCCCTTCCCGATGGCGCGACCAGCGTACCAAAGTTAGTATCCCAATACGTCCACTGGGTATACAGAGGCCCATGAAAATATGACTGACATAGTGGTATTGCTGTTGTCTTCAGATCATTGTGAGAGCGGGAGCAACAAGAAAGCCAAGTGATTCGACCGCAAAGTACGACGCTCGGAGGGAATGGTGCAAGTGCGTGTACTTTAACGAGACATCCGCCACTGTCATTCATGTCCTTGTCGGAAGAAAGAATGAGCAATGCTAATTTTCGGGGTATTACGTGCCAAAACCACGATATGCCAAAATCACGAACTACGCCGTAGTGGAGGAATCCGGAAATTTCGACCACCTGGCTTTTTTTTTTAAAGTTGACTAAAACCGCACTATACACGGGACTCTATCGCATTTTGACTCCGTCGAAATGCGTCCGCTGCAGCCGGTATCAAATCCACGACTTTCGGGTCAGCAGCCGAGCACCGTAACCACTGTACCACCATGGCAGAAGAAAGAAAGAAAGAAAGAAAGAAAGAAAGAAAGAAAGAAAGAAAGAAGAAAGAAAGAAGAAAGAAAGAAAGAAAGAAAGAAAGAAAGAAAGAAAGAAAGAAAGAAAGAAAGGTAATGGCGTCACCGAGGAAGCCGATAGCGATAAGCCTACACTTAGCGCCGCAGCGACACCTACGTCAGCCTCATTTATTGATCATTTGTTTTCCCCGTAACTCACTGGGCGCTCGTTTGCGTGCTTGCGCACTCAACAACGCGAAGCCCATTCAAGCGCCTAGGGAGCCATGCAGCACGCACGCACACGAAAACTTGCACGTTGCGTCGCAGCGCCCCCGCTGGGCCTGCGCGGAGAGAAGATCGGCCTGCGGGAAAGAAATCGGATTAGCAAGCGGAAGACGTCTCGGATGAGCGCACCGCCAGCTGATTGCGGCCGGCCGGCGCGGCGCCGGGGGGAAACGGTGATAAAATGGATCTAACGATCATCGAATCCAAAGTAGATGACGGTTAAGGAAATTCAATTAGGGCTAGCTGAGAAAACGGCTCTTCCTCGGGGGCCTCCTCTTCGAGCTTGCTTTCTGTTCCTTTTTTTTTTCTCTTTTTTTTTACTACGAAAGACAGGGAAAGAAAAGCAAGAGGATGGTGAGACGGAGCAAAGCGGAGGCCATCATCCACGCAAGACAAGTGCTTTCGCAAGGACCAAAGCCGTCAGGATGGAGATACGAAAGGTATCGAAATAACAGAGCCATCCGACGGTGCGGGCATTGAATGTCCCGAAGCAGCTGCGAGCGTAGGTAGCCATGTTCAAAGCACAGCAACGATCTTTGCGTTCGACCGCGTTATAGATTATACAGCAGACGTAATATATGGTCACTCACACGTCACAGTGCATATAAAGCACCGGTGCCTTATTCCTTATTATTTTTTGCAATTAAATAACACACACACACGCACGCACGCACACGCACAACCAGCGCGCGCGTGTCGTCAAACCTGAGATAGCGTAGCACCACCACATGTCCTACACCTAATGCTTATAAAGCCAATTAGGCACTCTGCGCACTGCTACTGCACTAGCACAGCTACTTTTGTTTTTGTTATCTATCCTTTGTTCAGCAATTGTGATGTATACATATTTCGCCCGAGCCCGAAGTCAGTTGGTAGCATGGCGTTCGTAACTGAGTTATCACACGCCCTTTAAACGCCACCTCGTCTTACGTCGCGCCGTTGAAGCACTCGTTGCACGGCGTGTACCTATCTATAGCGCCAAACCCCGACTGATGATGGTAAGATAGAGCGGAGGAAATACAGGGTCGTCTCCCAAGTCAGAACTAGCTGTTATACACATTAGCTGCTGCGAAGGTATTCAGGCAGAGAGTACCTCGGCCACGTTGTTTTTCTGTGTTAAACTGCGAAAAGACAAATTAACAATAATGCGAAGAAAAAACGAGGCAATGGCAACACGCATAATCGTAATAACGATGCCCCAATGGCGACCTCGCTTGACATCTAGATGACTGTCCACGCTGCTACCACAGTACTCTATACAGTTCACTATGCGCTGATGCAAGCGTCCGCCAAAGAATTCTCTTTAACAAGCGAGCGAGAGAGAGAGAGAGAGAGAGTATCGGGAAGCCAGGAAGGCCAATTCGGTTTGATAACCTAAATTCGGGGGAAGTAAACAGGAGGATAAGTGTAGAGAGAGAGGAGGAAGAGAGTACGAAATCAAGCGAAAAAAAAACGGCACGCAGTCTTTGAAATACGAACCACTGAGAACGTATTCAGCATATGACTTCATGGATGCAAAGTGTCAACACCCACCAATAAATATATCGCAACGAGAGAGAGAGAGAGAAATGTTTTAATGAAAAGCTGGAGGCCTGGCTATTCGCCTGACATGCTACTCCAGGTGCTCCAGGGTGATGATTATGATATATACACTGATAACCACACACACATACATAGACTACACTGTTTACAGAGTTTCGGTCAGGCTTGTGGCCCGCAAGAAAGTCAGCAGTGCTTTCGTTGCGCGTAACGCACAGGTGCTGTTTTGCCATGGGCCCAGAATGTGCCGCAGTTCTAAACACCGAGTCCTGTTGGAGGTGCAAAGCCGCCTTCAGAGATCGTCTTTCTGTTGCGTATCGCCTGCATTCGCAGAGAACGTGTTTCAGGTCTTCTAGGACGCACATTGAACGCACAACGGCGAGTCCGACAGCTTGATTTTGTTCTTGAAGTAATGAGTGTAGGCGACGTTTAGTCTGATGCGGTGCAAGCATGTTTCCTCTTGTCTGTTGAGGTCTCGCGGCATATCGAAGGCACACGATATCGCAACGAGTGCACCTAGTCACCGACTACAATAACATCTCGTAAGGCCTCCGATAATTTGCGCCTATTTTATTTGTTCCCTCGGTGATCGACACATACCAGAGAACTCGTTCTGTTAGTGTTCTCTCTCTTTCTTTTAAGATGCTGACGGCGTTTCGCATTTTTAATACATTTCCTTTTATACCTAACTTATTCGGGAATAGTCGGCCCCTTGTGTGGTGAACCTTTCCCTATTTCATATTTATTAAGGAAGGCGCACGCGCCACATCACTCGAGCCCACGACGTCAGCGCTCGACGCGACCGCCATCTTCCTCATCCCGAGCGTCGTCCTCGCCAGGAATGCGCGCACTCCCCGTGAACACGAAATCAAAATAGAAATCCCACAGCTTCCACGCAGTAACCGAGCGAAGGCTGCAGCGGTGACAGGGCTGCAGCACCACCGCCAGCATGTGTCTTTACGCCGTGCTACTGTGAACCCTCTAAAAGTCACCACGACTGCGTGTCAAAGGGCGCATGGGAAGAATCCTTGCAGCAAGGAGGAGACGGAGGTGCTATTTATAGGCTAAAGCCCCCACTGGAAGCCTGCCAAAAAAAAAGCACTCGAAAAAAAGAAACGAAAAAAAAGAAGAGAGAAGACGATATCGGTCAGTAAGCATTAAAAAAAATCACAAAATGAATGGTCTATTGTTTCTGTTTCAGATTTTTCAGAAAAGTAATTTCAGATCTGCCGTTCCTTCGAAAACGGCGCTTGTTTATTATTCTGGCGAAGTCAATCAACCGCGAAGCAATACGCGCAATGGAACACTCAAAAATGTAAAAGGGAGAACAGGAATATACAGTAAGCGAAATACTCACATTCCTCGCATTACAGCGCAGTGATGATGCAACAGGTGAGGCTATAAATACCGAGACGCCTCAAGTCAGCTGCACTCACGCGAGAAGTGCGTTTTTTTCCCCTCGATTTTTTTTTTGTAAGCGACGCGCGAACTTCGCGGGAAAGGAAGTGTTGATGGTGTTCAGCAATAACCGACGAAAAAACGTGCCTACGCAACAAAGAGGCAAAGGAGCACGCTTTTATGTGTACTGATACGTATATGTACCGATACACAAGGAAAATAAAGCAGTCAGCGAGGAACTGCTTATGCATTATGTCGAGCCAAGTCTTACGAGGTGCGTCGGCGGCTTTGTGTAATTTGTGTAGCAGTGTGCATATCGTGGCCTCAAGAGGCACGTTGACAACAATGGTGTCCATAGGGTAGCTCGCTGTCTGACGTAACGCCGGCACTCACGTTACAGCACAGACGTCACTTTTATCAAAGCGATGTGTAAGCAGCGTTCGTTGGTGTATTCTCGCGGGCTAGAGCCTAGACTAGAGCCTGTTGAGTCATAGAAGTACACAAGTGAGTGTTAGTGTGCTAAATTAATATCGCCAACTATAACAAACGGTATGTCAGTCTACGCAAAGCTTTCTTATAAATGTCTTTTTCACTGTCCTGGGTTTATATACAATGTTAATAACCTGTGGCGCATACCCGCATACCGTGCGCCGTGGTATGAGGGTATGTCACGTTATTCATGCCACAACCTGTCAGTCATGTTCACCATGCACTCATACCCTCCAACGGCGATTTTGGTATATACCAAGTTAAGGAGGCGACCACGAGGGTACCCAGACGCGACAAGACAGATAGAAACTGTTAAAGAGCCTTTGGTTCAAAAAAAGAAAAATATATTGCTTCGCATTTAAAACAGAAATACATAATCCACTAATTAAACAAAATTAGCTAATAAACTTCCCACTTAATTACCTTACTTTATATTACAATTTGCAAATTGTAGCCCATGAGATTACAAGGAACGTATCGAGTTTGAACTCATTTTCATGACGACACCAATTTCGAGATATTCATTCCCAAACGAGCTACGAAATGCATGGGCGTTCCGTTTACATCTGTGTTTCAATTCACAAAGCGCCTATAAGTCATTTTCCCCGCTTGGTGTAATCGAACTCTAGGACTACAACATCTTCTGTCAAAGCACATTCTGAATAGAAAGAAAAAACTTCCGTATCAAAAATTGCTCCATAAATACATAAAACACAGAAGGAACTGATAAACTGATATGACTCATCAACTTAAAAGTAAGAATCTTTGCTCGGCAGATACGTTATATACTGTGCCCTCAGACTGCAGCTAATGGTCTGCTGAGTAAATGCTGCGACCTTCGTCATTATGACAAGCCACCAAAGAACACCTGAGATGCTTGGGTAATAGCACCTGCCGCGTTATAAAACCCCATTAACGTCACGGAAAGCGCGGTGGCACTTTTTCCGAAAACTCGGTCAGCCGAGGCGAAGTTGACTGAAGAACAAATCCAGCATAAAAGTGGCAGCGGTGACCGGTCTCAACGCAACGATGCCACGACCACGCAAAAAAAGAAATGATAAAAAAGCTCAACATACGTCCTTTATGCGCGAGAACACGTTTCGTCTTTTCTAAAAAAAAGGAAAAAGAAAAAAAAAACAGGAGAGCTCATCGCGCGCGAGCCGCGAAAGCAACAGAGGCGTGAGACAGCGTGGAAAAGTCTCGAGTGGCGCGAGCCTCACTTGACCGCGCCTCCCGGCGTCCTTCAGTGTACTCGACCTTTTTCTCCCTCTTAATGCAGTTCCTAGCGACGATAAAAGCGAGCAAATTTGCACCCACATCGACGCTGTGGGGTCGGAGTGCGCGAGGCGAAGGCTCTAACGCAACTTGTCCACATAGGCACCGAAGGTCCGCACACAGTGCCCGGAGTTAGGTCAGGAAAGGAGACGGGAGGGGTGGCCGATCTTCTCAGGCCGCAGCCGAGAGCGTCCAGCGCCCTCCTATCCTCTTCCTCGCGGAGGAAAAGCGCCGTTAAGACTCCTATCAGCTAACGAACCGGCTATGGAGGCACGGACCGCCGTGTACGCAAAGGGAGGGAAAACAGAAAAGACCCAGGAAACCCTAATTAACGCGCAGTGGACCCGTTTCAGATAAACCTCCCTAATTGGGGAAAAGAAAAAAGAAAAACCTGGATCCGGCTATACAGAGAACGTTATCTCGGCGAATTTTCGTTCCTTGGGCCAGCCCCCGTTTACAATACCCGCAGCGGCGAGACGTTACGGATACGCTATAGCCCGACAAGTTCAGTGGCATCTCGTGCACACGAAAGCAGGGACTGCTCGAGCAACGCGCAGCATCGTCAAGGGAAAGCTCCCAACTTGATGCATCGCATCAACTATATGCTACATGAACCGCGGCTTGTGGACTCGAGTTTTTGAAAAACGGTCATAGCGGCCTTTTTTTAACACGAAAGTGTTTTATGCCGGGGTCCACCAAGTACATCCGTCACGGATATGACGTTGATAAAATGGACACCAACGGGTGAGAAAGAAAAAAACGAAGAAAAAGATACCCCGCTGGGAATCGAACCCACGACGTTGCGGCCGCGACGGCAAGCGCCCAACGCGCTACCCACTAAGCCATCTCGGGAGATGCTAGGCACGGCGCGAACGCGCCTTATATCTTTCACACATTCTCTTTCGCCGCGGGCGGAGCGGGGCGGTGCCGCCGTCTGTGAGAGGTGAAAAGAAGTAATACTTCACGATCGACATTTACTAGCGCTTACTCCGAGATTGCACGCGATATCTGAGGTCATGGTTAAAGCGTCTCGACACCAGAGAGGTATAGAGTGGCCGCGCTGGCGTCGCCGAGGCACCCTTGACACAGTTACGTTCTTTGCCTTTGGCTTCGTGTTAGCGTGCGTCGGCTCATCGGAGTAGTGCATCTTCCACGTGCACCAACGGGATTTCTCCGCCGCCGACTGCTTCAATTGCGAGAGCACCAACTAACAAAACTGCTGCAATATGCGTTGCAGAAAGGACGCGATTTCGACGGGCGAATGTCGTGCTTTGGTGGAGCGAGAGCAGCGCCTGCGAGACAGAGGCCAGCGGGACGCACGCGTTTGCGGCTCAGGCTACGAACCTCTACCTCCCGTGTTGCTGAAGCGCAGTGCGTGTTATGTATGCATGAGCACAGGCGTCGGCTACCCATTACTAGAAAGCGCACACCGTGCCGTTTCTCTCCTTAATTGACGACGCTTTGAAGAAGTGCATACCGGGTACCAGTGTTGATTATGAGCTTGTTGATATCATCCTTACGCGGGTTTCACGATTCGCTGTGTCCAAATATATGTTCACACCGTCAGCTACCACGACAGTTTAATCATGACCATGGGCGTTAGTCGTCGCGATAGAGACATGCTGTCAACATGGGTGCATCCACGTCAAACGGTGCTATAGCTGCCAAACACGAATAGACGTTGTACAAGCTCTGATATATCATTACACAATAAGCACTACTTCTGTGAAGACACGTTTCACTTTCGTGTTATACCGATTCCTATGACGGAGGGATCAGCCATGTTTTTTTTTTTTTAGTCGCCTTTACTCGCACTTGTATCGCTTCTACTCGGCGTTGGAGAAAGGCATGCGACGATGTAAATAATAAGAAAAAAATACCTATGCCAAAAAGTTATCGACCAGAACACGTGCGAATCGGTGCTGGAAGTTACTCAGTTCCTACAAAGAAAGCCTGGCTGGAAAATTCATTTCACGACACACCGCGATTTTAATTCTTACATTCGACGCTTTTGAGAGTGGGCTTGAAATGTCGTGCACGCTCAACGCTGCATGCTACGCTCAACTTAGGTAATTTATACTAAACTTGCGTAGACAGGGGCCGCCACGTGAGTCTTCATTGTCCCAACCAAAACGGCCACTGTGAGATAGACAGAGCAGCAATATAATGCCGAAGTAAAATGACAAAAGGAGAAACACAGAAAGAACAGCATGAGAAAAGAACAAGCAACAATAAAAAAAAGTTATCTTTGTCCCTTATCGCACGAGAATGGCACAAACTTTCAATTTTACTAAGAGAGAAGGTTGCGGCAGCAAGCCGCTTATATGTAAAAAAAAGAGGGGAGATGTTCAAGAAATTGGATCTCTTCTCTCGCTGCCCTTTTGCAGACCTTGCGTTAAGAAGTGTTTGCGTAACACTGAATGCGAAAGAGAATAAAAGCAAGAACGAAGAGTGAAACATAGGCGCATTGTACGAAAAATACAAACGAAGGTCACGTTTCTCACGGTAAACTGAGGATGGAACATAGAGGCTGAGGCAAGACGCGCACGTCACACGCAAAAATGAATAATTTCATTGGCGCAAGGAGCGCGCTATACAGAAACAAGGAACGTGGTACACAGTGTGTAACAGCTAATAGTGTCGCAGGGGCCCTAAGCAACACATGCAAGTCAATTTCACTTGACGCGCCTACAACGTATGCAGTTATATATATATACATATATATGTATACGTGCGGCCATCGATCGAAACGACACTATATGGCTATCCACTACGTTCCGCTCCGTGAGAGGCACGTATAACACGTCTTGTTACGCTGGCAAGGGACATAATGTAGCCAGCCTGCCATAGAGCGTTTAAAATGCTGCGTGAAAGCCTCGCTCTTTCTACCTCCCCTGGAAAACAGCGAAGTGCACACTATGCACACGTAAGTACTGAGAATGTGCTTTTCTCAGGCGAACGTGACACAACCACGCATTAAAGGGCAAGGTGTCGCGTATGTAGCTTCACCATTTCTCACACTGAATAACGCGTTGAATTCGCAGTGTATTTTAACACGAAAGTGTTTTATGTCGGCGTCCACCAAGACTTCGCTGACATCATTTCCGTCACGGATATCCAGGGGAAAAGGTTTCGCTGATTCGGATGACCTGGGAGTCGAACCCACGACCTCTCGGTCGGCGACGATAGGAGCCGGTCGCTTAAGCCACTGAGCTACTGACGCTCATGCGTGACCCTTTAAAAACGCGCCTTATATCTTTCACACCGTCTCCCTTTCACCGTGACCTTGGTTCGCGTGGGGTGCTGTCGCCGTCTTATAGAGATAAAGTGAAGCACTGCATCACGACACTAACAAACGCCGAGAGGACGCGCTTCGGTAGTCTCAGCGTAGCGGAGGCTGGCTCGCCAATTCCCACTCCATTACGTTTCAATACAGTTTGAGTGAGTGCTCTCTTGCAGTGAGATACACGCCAGTGGGCTGCGAGACGCCTTCGCGCATTCGCGGCTCAAGCTACGAGCTCCAAGTCTCGCGTTCCTGAAGTCCTGTGTGGTATTGTATGCATGAGCAGAGGTCTAGGTTACCCAATTGCTAAAGAGCGTACACCTTACCGTTTCTCTCCTCAAACGACGGCGCTTTCCATGAGCGCATATCGAGTACTAGTGATTATGCGCTTGTTGGTGACATTTTTGTGCGGGATTACCCATACGCTGTGTCCGGATTTCTGTTAACTACTTCAGCTATCACAAAGGTTCGATAATGATCATTGACGTTAGTCTTCGAGATAGACGTGTGCCACTAGGATCTACGTACTTGAGTGCGCCCACATCAAACGGTGCTATAGCCGCCAAACACCAACAGGCATTGTGCAAGCTCTCATTTATCGATGTACAATGAACATTGAACTACTTCTGTAATGACACGTTTCACTTTCGTGTTATAACGATTCCTATAACGGAGGGATCAACCATGCCTTCGGTAATATCATGTCGGTTATCGACATTTACAGGCCCTTGTTTCGCACAGAACACTTAGCGGCCGGCATGCACGGTGTCTGTTGCAGACGAGACAAGCCCGTGGCAGAGCCTCGAGCCAGCCTAGAAGCCTAAAGCATGACATAGGGCTTGGCCTAGCTTTATCCGTGCATTTCTGAGCATGCGAGAAAATGCGCTTGCGTTGATTTTAATTAGAGAGAGAAAAAAAAAAAGTCACAGTTTCGCCGCAAGGGCGAAGCAATGAATGCGATAGCAAGAAACTAATGCTATACGAAGTGAGGCTCGCCATTGGATACTCTCAGTTTGAACAGCGCTCCTGTTGCAAAGGCGGCCGAAGCAGCGAAGGAAACTAGCGTGCTTCAAGTGTCGAGCTGTGACACTTGACAGTTCGCGCTCATCTTCTGTTTCTTCGTTTAGCGGCGTCTCTTGAGCTCGAGTGACCTTCGTACGCTCCGTAACATGAGCGCGGACATCACGGTGAAAGCTCGAAACATCCCTCTTCCCCTCACCATGAGAAAACCGCGCGAGCAGACAGCGGAAGGGCAAGGTTCTCTCTGCGCAAATATAAGAAGAAGCGAGCGAGCTCGCCGACGACTTTTAAATCCGCCAGTCGCGCTCCTCGCGCCATCTCGCTGGTAATGAAGAAACGCTTATAAGCGCCTGCCGTCTCTGAGTCCTGCCAGCGGTAAAGGGTGTGTATATAACCACGGCCACCTGGATCGGGGCGCGCGGCGGTGTTGCTCCGGCCGTCCCATTCGGCGCGCGCCCCTTTGAAAAGTTGTAATTGAGGTAGTTCAGACGCGCGCCGCGACGCGGCGCTCTCCTCCCACCCCCTTGCGAATGATGCCGCGCTGACCGCGCCGTAGACAGCCGCAGGTGTGTTTGGAAAAATGCACACTGGACATCGTGCACGTGGTGACTGGAATCAAGGTACGCTATTATGTATTGTTAATCTGGCTTTACACAGTGAGTGTTGTTCTCTGTAGCATGTTACAATCGAGATAGAGCCAAGCAGCGTGCTTAATAGACTTCGTGTGGCGCGGCGCGTTCATGTGCCATGACCACGGCCGCTACATAAGTGCCATGACACATGTATTGTGCCGAGTACGTGATTTTCCGTGCTTCTCATTCTTTGTTTTGGCACTCGTTTCTCCCACGGCCGCCTGGACCGGCGCGCGCCATGCTTCTTTCTAAATACATTTCGTCGTCGTCGGCACTGCATAGATGTCTTCTGCGGTCGAGCGCTGTCTTAACTGGAAAAAAATTGCGGTAATGATAATGCTGTAGTCGTTTTATCCTTGCCGATGATAGGCAACATTTTGATGTGGGCACGTCTCTTTGCATTCTGAAGTTTCCACTATACAACAGTGATGTGAATGCGACGTTATTTAAGCGCAGGCCGCATGTAGGCGAATTTGAACGCGAAAGCGATGAGCGACGCTTGTCGCCTGCGAATTAGCTAAGGGTCGGTCGCGCAATGGCCACTTTCTCTCGTTTTGGTATCGCTTGTCGTTTTAACGCGACAGCATGAAAGAGCCCGTTTCCCAAGCAACATTTTATCCTTGGCAAAATGTCGGCCTGACGTCGCTGGCGAACACACTGTCGTTGGCTCAACCTTGGCAACCAATGTAGGGCCGGTCTTGGGGATTGACATTGGCCTCATGTGGGCCTGCGTCGGCACCCGATGTAGGCCCGTACACCGTGGCCGACGATGCCGAGTGCATGCCGCTCGCGGGTTGACCAAGGCCCGACGTTACATAAGCGTCGATTTACCGACGGCCGTAGGTCGGTTGCGGACGTTTCTCGCTAGTATTGCTGCTTTTTTTTCTTATTTTTTTGTGCGTGTTCTAACAAAACGCATCAATTGTTTTTCTGGTGTGTTGGTGCGTGTCGTATTTAATGTGAACGGGCAGTTTATAGAGGCGTTTAACTCTATCTGAATTAATTACGGGCAGAGTGCACATGTAATACGGAAATAAACGCCTCTAACGGTCTGCACTAATTAACGTGTTAATACGTAACACACAATAGAAGAAAAACGTGAATATAAGTTTTCTCTCTTTAGATGTTTCACATTGTCATACCACATTGACTTCAGGCAAGTAATTTGTTTTTAGTCTGCGTACCACGAGGTTACGCCTGTTAGCTGTAGCTGCGAGTTTTTCACTCGCTCGCCTCATTTACCGTGTTTTTCAGAAACGTGCCGTACGGCTGCGTGCCTTACTGTAAGTCAACACCAAGAAAGATTACGTTGCCTCGACGCCAAAGTGGCATTCCTTCCAGCAGGTAAAGCTCGCGCACTCAAGGCCGCAGCATCCCAAGGGATGCTGCGGCCTTGAGTGCGCGAGCCTTCGGATCGTTTCCCCTATTCTGGAAGCACTCAGAAAAATAAAAGGCTTTTTAATAAATCTCGTGCTTTCCTTCACATGTATACTTTTTACAGATATGCTGCACTTAAGAACACCAAAACAATTTTCTTGAAATGTGACTCACGGGTGTTTTCGCTTCGGTCACCATCATCACGACAAGGACTGGCGCACACACACAAAAAAAGTAAAGAATATAGCGATAGCCGCCATTCATCCTTTTATGTGCTTTTTGTGAGGGTGGGGGAAGTGCTATGCTAACTCACGGTTACTCTACAGCGATATCTTCAAGGCGCCGCAAACCTTCCCGCATAGAGCGCAAAGGAATGGAGGGGTAGTAGGCGCGCGCCGCGGTGCGGCGAAAGGAGCGGTCACGCCCCTTTCTGCAATTACGCCTCCTCCGTCCGAATGGGACGGCCGGAGCAACACCGCCGCGCGCCCCGATCCAGGTGGCCGTGATATAACGCTCGCCGTTAGCTACCTGAAGGATCTGCGCTTTCTGGAGTAGTGGTTAGCGCCACGCGCTGCGGAACGACAGGTCGCTGGTTCGATTCCGCGCTTCGGAAGCATTTTTCTGAATTACTTTTCTTTGGGACTTTGATATATATATATATATATATATATATATATATATATATATATATATATATACACATACTTATACATATACGGTGAATGACGGCGACGGCAAAATCCAGCCGAGACTGTCCATATAATTGCTATCGCAATAAAATAAACGATGATAGGCAGGGACGCTAAGCACATTAACTGTCCGTTTGGGTACTCGGCATTAAGAAGCAGGACAAAAAGATTAAGAGAAAATAAGTAGCGGCCAGAAAAGCATGCGTTGGTTTGAAACGGGATTATACAATTATGACGTTATTAAGTGTATACGCTTGGTGCAGCAAGGTTCCATCTGCACGGTGGAACAGTTTGAACAGTGGTGCGGGCATCCTTGCAGCTAACTCAAGCAATAGCGGCCCTTTTTGGTTTGCTACGGCCGCAGACTAAAAAAATACAGCCACTTCGTGCTACACTACAAGGCCACTCTTACGGAATGGTCGCGGCGCTGATCCATATCGATAGCATAGTCGCGTTTTTTCGGAGTAACAAGATATCGAGCGAATAAAATAGGGCAACTTTGGCGCCGGTCTCAGTTTCCGCAAGCCACGGGACCCCTCATCACCGTCTGCTCAATCTTACTCTTCATCCTCCCAGGCAATGAATAAATTTCGGGGCTCATTAAAGCGTCATTAGGAAGGAAGACAGCGCCAAATGAAAAGAGCGGCGGCGCCAGCCTCTGTGCGACACGGGAGGCCATCAGCACAGATTGGAACTTTTTCCAGATGGCCCGCGGAGATAGCGCCGGCACGCAGAAATCAAGAACAATGGCGACAAAGTGCAAAAGTAAAGCACCTGATTACCCAAGGAAGGGACGACGAATTCGAAAATTGGTCCAGAGTCTATAGTGCGCGCCTCGCACAGTGTCTCTGTCAAACATGAGAAAAATTGAAATTGAAAAAAAAAAAAAAAAACCCGCTAGATAAGCGCTTCTGGTGTGTCTCCGTGACAAGAACGGACAGAATAACACGTATTCGCCTCGTCATTCGTAATACTCGATCCCAACGACTCATTCCTATCCGCGCAATTAACTACAGGCAGCTTCTGTGCCTCGACTAGTTCTTTGCCCCAATAACGAGACGGAAGTTAAATTGTATACAAGGATCGTCGCTGTACTCGAAGAAGACTCCCCAAGTAGTATATTTTCGAGCTGCTGCCGCGTGCGCCTCCAAGTGCCGTATGCCGCAGGCAGTTTTAAGAATGGCGTAACTATACTTTCAAAACGACCGTCCCCTACACGAGCAGCTTCGTCGCCGCGCGTTATAGCAACAAGCACAACAGTTGCATGGGAGCCGGCGGCAGCTTCGCACCCTCCGCGAACAGGTGGGCAGAAGGCCAGCTGAGTGTGCGCACGCCGGGAGCAGCTGCGCGCGTCACCATGCCGAGCTTCGGAGGCGGTGGAAAGAAAGACGCCCAGCAGCCACGCTTGAACTGCCGTCACATTTGCTTCTTCGTGATGCTAGGCGGCCCCATTTGCGGCTCAAAGGAGGCATCTTTTCCCGCGGTGCCTCATCACCGAGCCAAGCTTCTCGTGCGCCTCTGTTTTGAAAACCGAAAGAAAAAATAAAAGAAATTGTACACGTAACGCTTTCGGGAGAACGTTGGAGAAGTTTTGCACGCAGTTTTGCGTGCCATGGACGATATAAACAGAGTAGCTAGCTTTCCGGACAATCTTATGCAATGTGATGGAGTGTAATTGCTAACGAGGTATTTCGTAAGCAGTCAAAGATCCTACCTCTGTAAGACCGCTGCGGAAACCCCCGCACGTGCCTGAATATATACAAAGCAAAATGGGTATCGTACACGTTACACGAATACTGAAATGGCCCACGGCGGAGGGAGGACAGAAAAAGCCAGTACACCTCAAACGCCTGACTTCTTTGGAGTGCAGTGTGGCCCACACTGCACTCGAAGGCGGGTCTCCAAATGAACTTTATGCCACTCAACAATGCCTCCCAGCTGCCACTCACTCCAGCCATGCGAACTGCATGGACAACGCAGATACGCCGATTTATTTTAACACTAAAGTGTTTTATGTTGGGGTCCACCAAGATTTTCATGACTTATTTCTATCACGGAACTACGTCATGAAATACAGAAATACACGCGATCAGAAAGAAAAGCAAAAAAGCTAGAAGAGAACGTTCCGCTGACAGGAGACAAACCCACGACCTCTCTGTCCGCAACGATGGCTCGCGGCCGTTTAACCCACTGCGCTAACCTCAAACTTATGAAGGAGGCTACACGAACGCGCCTTTTATCTTTCACACTATCCTCTCGCAGTGCTCTTGGTTCTCGGGGTGGCGCCGCCGTCTGCAAGCGGCAGAGTGAAGTAACGCGTGGCCTCCGCGATTAGCTCCGGCAACGCGCCGTTGCTACAACCGTCCCATTCGGCGCATTTCTGATAGGAGAAGTGTAATTTTGTCAACGTTTTAACAGACCACGAGGTGGCGGCTTTAGCTTAAGCCTCGCTCATAGCATCCATCCATATTAGAAAACAGCTTTCAGACGCTCGCCTGGCTGTCGCACCGCGTTCCCCGCTCGCCCTGTGAGAAATGAAATCACGGTCAGGCTTGGAGGGAGACCCGACGCGCGTCGCGTTTCTCTTCACGTTTCACGACACTTTGAAGGAGCGCATATCGACTACCAGTGCTTATTATGTGCTTGTTGATGCCATCTTTGCGCGGGATTCACTATATGCGGTGTCGAGGTATATGTTAACTTCAGCTACCGCAAGGGTTAAATCATGATCATTGGCGTTAGTCGTCGGTACGGTGAGGTGCCACTAGGCGTCAATGTGGGTGTGTCCACCCATCAAGCGATGCTATATCTGCAAAACACCAACAGACATTATACAAGCTCTCATATATCAATGAACATTTACAATCACCTACTTCTTTGAAGACACGTTTCACTTTCGTGTTATAGAGATTCGTATGACGGAGGGATCAGCCATGTTTTTTCTAGTTTAACGTAACTATATTTACAACAAACATAGTAGTGACATAATTCAAACAAAAAATTGAAGGGTGGCAGCATCCATAGCCTTGCAAAATAGGAGCTCCCGCTCTCATGATTACCGCCCTTAATTCTGTTCTTTCTAACGATTCAACAGACACTGATCCACGTTGTTATCTTTAAGAGTCCGGCGACCAACATAACGCACTGATAGAGAGTGCTAAACCCCACAATTAAATAAAAATTTGGCACCTAAATGCGAGGGACGTACCTTTCACGTTTTTGTACACTTTCAAGCGAGTTACATATGTATTTACATTTTATTTTCGTTCGTATTTATTTAGTTCGCTGCGTGTAGCTAAACAGCCCAAGCACATGTTCTAGCTGCACAGAAACTCACCCCAAGCCTACGAAATTAAACGAACGCGGCGGCGACAGCCAGAGGGTATAAAATAAATGTTTTTCTTTGTTTTTTTAAAGTACCGATCACCTTATTCTCTAAGTAACGTGTCTTTTATTCTACCAAACCTAGCCCCACATCGGTTGTAAGCGTAAGAAAAAAGAGAGCAAAAAATATACGCGTAAGATGCGACGATAAAAAAACGCGGACCGCTTAAGAATCGCTGTCACAGAGAGCTTTGCGCGCTCGCCAACAGACAATCAGTAGGAGTGCGCTGCGATGTCTCCCAATAGATCGACGTCATTCAGTTTCAAGAAACCGGCCTACTGCTTTATCCATCACGTTGATGTACCAGGCGCCACGGTATTCGCAATCTCTTTATCTATACTATTCCTTCCAGAACCCCCGTACATGGTCTGGAAAAACTTGTTTTCACGAAACACGATTCCACGGCCAACGCCCAACGCCAGGAGCACAATACGAGAAATTCGTGCGATTTTGTCGCACAGGTGGCCTAACACCTTGCGTTCAAGTTTAGCTTTCTCGCATCGGGAAAAAACAACGTAAAGCGACAGTATATATATATATATATATATATATATATATATATATATATATATATATATATATATATATATATATATATATATATATATATAGCTTCACCGTCAGGAATCGAACCCGCGACCTCCTGTTCAGCAGCAGAATATCATAGCTTGCGAGCCAATACCGATATTCCTAAGGTTTCTTCGTTGCGGCCACTACCCAGCAACGTTTTGAAGCGTTCCAGGTTTCGCACCACTTTGAGGGCCAGTTTGCCCCGTTTCCGCAGGATCAGTAATAAATGAAAACAAAACAAAACCCTTCGGTAAGCCTACGTACTGTGCGAGCGTTATAGAAGTGATCTACACCGAAGAAACGGATAATAACGAAATAAATTAAAAAAGAAGGGGAAAAAAAAAGCAGGCGCGGCGAAGATTCTTCTTCTAAGTGATTCTCTTGCCGAGAAAAAGCCGAAGTTAAGAGGATTGCAACATTACGGTAAGCTTCGACGGCCGCGCAAGTTCCAAAAATAAGCACAAAAGGTTGCTTTTCTACCGAGACGAATGGGACTAATCCTGCCCGTGACATCGTTCGCAGCTTCGCTGATTCTCGACGGAGCTCTTTTTTTTTTGCTTGTCTGCTCGAGTCACGTACGTAATTTTTTATTTTCTCTCGAAGCTCGGATATCACCTTACTTAGCCCGCGAAGTTAAAAAAGAAGGCGGCTCGCCACAGGCCACGGATGCGCACAGAGGAAAGGTGGCAAAGAAAGAAAGAAAAAAAGTAAAAGAACGTGGAAGCACTTTTACGCCTGAGAGTGTCAATCAATTATGACAGGAAGGAAATGAAGCCGGGCTGGTCATTACGGCGCGTGCCAGGTGCAGCGGTGAGTGTTAAAAGGAGGAAATAACGGTGCTTAGAGGAGCTCGCGCGAGACACCATGCGCGAAAAAGCCACGAAGGGTAAAATGCCTACAGGAGCGCGTCGGACGGTGTACAAGCGGGTATGCATTGCAGTGATCACAAAACGAGCCGCAGCATGAGAGCGAGCACGTTAGTGTGCTATAATAAAAACGGCACGCGATGCGGATCTTTCACTTCAACTTTGTACGCCGCCTCTGTATAGAATGTCGACAAGTATGCATCTCGCATGCTTAACTTTGTCGGTAGGGATATTAAAGTGTGAGACTCAACGCACGTTGCATAGTTAACAGTTAACACAGTGTTACACAGTTATCGTATATTCCGATGGTGCACACTTATTCTAGTGCCTGAATTCTATTGGAGCGCCCGAGAGCTCTTGAGAGTGCAAGCGTGCTTTCTTTTCGCCATCGACCATTCTTAGCTTCGCCCTTTACCATGGATTATATACATATGAAGCAGCCGGCGAAGTCTTTGGTTAATGCCGCCAACTAACCTTATCAATATCCCTAGCGCAAGTGCGGTAACATATCAGACAGGTAGTTTATACTGTAGTTTGCCTAACGTACCGCTCCACTTAAGGTTAAACTTTACTTCTTTTTCTCTATCTCAAAGGTAGTTACATCTTAAATGCTCCTCCGGCAAACGCAGGTCCCAACAAGATTTAAATGTATGCTGCAAACGTAGGCCCTCGTACTCGCCTCTGGAGTGGAAAAAAATAAATAAAATAAAAAAGAGTGGGCTGAGCCCCGTTCACTACTCTATACAACGCGGAGGATAGCCTATTCGCTGACGACTTGGAGAAATCTGCAAATTACGCGAACGCACGCACGCACGCACCCCCCCCCCCCCCACGCACACACACAAGGCTGGGTTTAGTGTTTAGTCACACAAGGCGCAACTACTCCAACTAGTCTGACACTCACTCAAGGCAAAACTACTGCAACTAGTTTGATTAACATCCAGATGAGTCAGATAAGAGGATCTAAAAAGTGCGGGAAGATTGCACTAAGTCGCGCAAAGCTTGGCACAGCGAAGCACCGGCCCGCACCGCTCGGTGGGCAACCTATTTCTCAATATTGCTCTATAGAGCTGGGCGGCCTTCTTTGTTTCTCTTTGGTTTTCTCTTTCTTTTTCCCTCTCTTTCTCTCTTCTATCTGTTTTTTCTGTCTTTTTGTCTGTGTTTATTTCTATTCCTTCCTCTTTTTCTTTCTTTCTCGCTCTATCTTTCTTGTCTTTATTTCTTTGTTTCTCTCTCTGGATTTCTTTCTCTCTCTTTCTCACCCTTTATATGCTACGTTTCGCTCTCTCCCCTCCTCCTCACCCTCACATGTCTCCTCCTCAACCTGACTTCGATTTTCTACCCCCCTGCTATACGATACTATACAAGGCTATGTTATACTCTGTCAGGACGCCCGGATAGCCGAGTGGTTAAGACGCTCACCTTCGGATCGTGGGTACGCGGGTTCGAATCCCGCCACCTCATGAAGAATTTTTTTTCGCCAAGATTTTCTCTTTCTTCATATATCTTACTTCCTCTCTCTTCGCCCTCACATCTCTCATTCGCTTTGTGCTTACCCCTTGCTATACGCCGGACAAATCGGCGCACGTGTTCTGGGAGCCAAGCAGAAGAGAACGCGTGCCGGTTTATCATGATGATAATTTTGGGCCACCACACATTACGCCGAGCTAGAAAAGCTTCGCCGTTACAACAAGAAAACAAAAATTCAGAGTTCTGAGGAGCGCAGGCACACATTCCGGTGAATTCTAACTCGAGAGTGAGCACTTCCGTTGAAGTTTCGACTGCCGCCGGGTCTACCTCGACTCGAGTGAACTTTAATGTGTCGCCTGTGGTTGGGCGTCGCCTTTACGAACGCCTATTGTTAAAGTATCGGCGTGACGGACAGCGCAGCGTTTGTCAGTGTGTGACGAGGCCATAGAACACGTTCTCATAAACTGTCATTTGCTTAACTACGAAAGACAGGCACTGTACGTCGTGTTAAACCGACGGCACGACAGAGCGTTCCCTGAATAAGAAAAAGAAAAAAAATATATATATATATATACTACGGCCCACGGGCTACACCGTCATCCGCGTTGCGGACCATAAGAGAACTTCCGCACTTTCTCAAAGCAACTGGTCGTCGGTGATTGCGCGAATGTGGGCGTCTTTCCTTCCTCTTATTTTTTTTCTGCCCACTTTCCCACCCACACTGCAGTGCGGCAAATGAGGTGCAACCTGGCTAGCCTCACTGCCTTTCTTTTGCTCTCTCTCTCTCCCTTTCATACGTCAGCATCAAAGCAAACGAGAAAATTTTCAGCGGTACGGATTTATTTGTATTAATCCACTAGCTCCAACTGAAATACCGGAAAGTAGTTCAATCTGCGAGCCTCAGAAGTTTGCATTCGGTGCTTTAGTTGCTGCCATCTTGCCTTGTCGTTACACAGCTAAGAAAACTGGCGGACAGACCGAAATTCGTCATACGCAGAAATGACGAAAGAACGAAATAAAAATAACTAGACGGGCACGTCTGCATATTTTCAAGTTAAACACCCTCAGGCAACCTAAGGATGTTTAACTTGTTCCATATTTTGCGATTCAATGAATTAAGTTAAAAGTCAGCCTGCCTAAAGAACAGGAAATAGCACGATAAAACTCAGCCGCTCGACTGCAGGGAAAAGAGCGGCTTGTTCCTCTGCGGGGAAAATGCTAGCGCGCGATTATACAGCGGGGACATATGGACGATAAAAACACTAATAAAATCAATCGCCGTATAAAAAGAAACTTGCGCCAGCGCACCGGTAAGGCCGAGAGAAACCTCCATAATTCATGGCTGCCGGGTACATCCATTACGAAAAAGCTACTTCTAAAGAAGGACAGAACAGCGAGTGAATCCGACCGGAAGTTATTCTTGCAAACTCCGACCATCCGTGAGCCTTTCTTTTATCATATCTTCCAGTTTTTCCGCCCCGGCGTATGCGATTCTCATTACAGGGACAATGTGAAGACAAACGGAAGGACGCACGAGCTTCTTCTTGGCGCAGCATGTGTGTCCCCCGGGCAAACACTGCGGCTTGCCCTCCACGTAAGGGAGCGGCGCGAGCGCTGGCTATCCGACCAGGGCGGTCCCCAAATAGCGCATGCGTGCTTATAGGATAACATCGGTGACCGAGACATGACGGTGCTGGAAAAGATCGAAGAGCATAGCGTGACAAGCGCTGTTGCTGGCAGTTCAGGGGCGCCAGTGGAGCGGGGAATTCTCGCACAGGCTCCTTCTCCAAAAAATACAGCGTCACAAAGGCACGAAGCATTATTGAAACAAACACAAAACAAAGGCTATGTGGCTCTTTGACCTTGATCATTGATACTGCTCGCTGTGTATTCGCTCAGCATGAGCGAAAACACAGCCAGCAGTATCAATGACCATAGTCAGTTCCAAATTTCCGCTTTAGTGAAGTCCCTCCTTGAATGAAACATCCCAATTTCTCCTCTCACCTCAGCCCAGCCCTTTTAATTTAACCGCCGGGCAGACAGCAACGCCACTGCCGCAGATAGCAGGAACACACACACACACACACACACACACACACACACACACACACACACACACACACACACACACACACACACACACACACACACACACACACACACACACACACACACACACACACACACACACACACACACACACGGGAGGGGGCAGAAATATTCACAAAAGAGCCCACTCGATCGATAAACGTGTACGAAAGAATAATTAATGTGAGTGCCCTTGGATGGATAGCTACTCTGCTGCCAGTTAACCTCTGAAGCACAAACATTTCAATTATTAAAGAACGACAGCGCGACACGATATGAGCGGATTACGCCAAAAGGCAGACTGCTTTCGCAAACGTTCTCGGAATGTAAATAAGTGCACGCAAGCAAGCGACGGCAAGGACAGGCTAAAAGCAACACCACCTTTCCCGCCCCTCGCGCAGCAAGCTTCTGCCCCAGGCAAGCAGCCCTCGAGGCTATTTTGTATTACTTTGTGCTTGGCTGGTACGACAGTCATTCCGACACAGCGATGCGCGCTGCGCTGCACCGAAACTCGCGCTAATAAGCGCCAGCAGCCTAGGCGCTGCAGCCAGTGCTCGCAATCCTTAATCTTTCCACATGCGCAAGCACAGACTGCGCACCGGGGTGATTAACCCTCTTCGAGGCTACATAACGTGAAGTATAAATATGCACAGTGAGGACGTATACGGCTGCCGATATTTGCGACTAATTGATCGGCCCGTGTGCCAAAACGAGGCGTCGGAAAGTCAGAACACGCGTCTCTAAAATGTCACAGATTATGGCGGCCCACGCTCGCTTACCATTTAACGTAAGAACGGCATTTTGGTTATTCCAGGCAGAAGACAGCAATGCTCTAATATAAACACGCGTTGCACGGTTGAATCAAGCAATCACGTGCAATCGCCATCGCAGTGACACGTAGTGACTGTTCTTTCCCCGTAGGAAAGAAAGAACATGGAGGGAGCGCCGTCTGACAATCTCAAACCTATTTAAATAAAAAAGCGGAAGAATGAGAGGAATTGCCATGGGGGAGGGAAATGACTGAGCCACAACGTGAGGACGTTAGAGCCTCGGCAAGGAAACCTGTAGTGACGCCATCTCTCCTTCACTGCGAAGCACTCTTGGGAAGTAAGCACTCCCAAGGGAAATTTTCAAAGCCTCATTTGGTTCAAGGTAGCCATTAATGAAGCCCCAGTCCACATTGGCCCTCGCCGCCCACTATACACATTACTCTTACACGGTATTTAGAAATTACCGCTCGCCCACCACGCTGTGAGAGCCAATTTCTCTATATCTTATTGTGAGTGGGCTTCCAGATTGTGACATGACTCTCCCTCGTAGCTTTTCCTGGTATTTCCGTGGGAAAAGGAACCCTAAACGCGTGATGGCAAGCGGTGTATTTTTAATCACTTCGCGTGTGTTCTTGTCTGACGGGCCTTTAGGGAGCTGTAACGCGCACTTATATATGAATAAGCGTTCGGTAGTACCGAAACTATAGGGTCGCAGCTGCAAGAGCTCTAATGTTTCCATGTATTAACGCCGTTAACTAACGGTATCAAATGCGGCGAGACGATACCGAGCGGCAAGGGCTGGAAAAAGCGGCGTCTCTGCGTCGCAGCGAACAGCGGCGCTCGAACCTATACCACGAACCAAGTCACGTATGGCGTGCAGGCGGATGTAAATTGCCCGAGGAGTAATTCCGCAGGAAAATAATAAACGAGTGCATAATCAACGGGACAAATTTAACAGGTCCACTAATGCGCCTCGCTCTACAGCTTTGGAACGCATGCTTCGAATTTGTGCCAACCTCAAATTTATTCAGGTGCTTACTCTCGCGAACTCCGCGACCTGAATTCATAAACTGCAGTATGTGCCACAATGTGATTAATAGGAGAGTTAATTACAGAATGTAATTTATCAGTTATGTATTTCGGTTTCTTACGCGAGTGATATGCGAGCTTTCTCGAGTAACAAATGCAAGCAGCGTATCAACTACAAGCTATATGCAAAGTAACCAGATTACATAGAAAACGCGGACTGTTATCTCTTACTTACGTCGCAAAAACAGCATACAGTTAAAGAAGCACAGTGCGCACTCTTTTTTGAAGAACGCAGTTACTGTCTAACAATTCTTTATTATATCAAATTCGCCATAACAACCACCATCCCTAAGAGCCTATTTTATGTTAATTGCAAGACCTATTTTACAATACCTAATAAAACCCTCAAAAACCCTTGTCTCCCCTTCGCACCCATTCTGTAGTACTAACAAACTTAGACAATATGTCAGAATCTGAAATATATGTACATATAAATATGTGCGAGGATGAAGTTCAATGGATCCTGTGGGAAATGCAGTTGAGAAAGGACGACAAACGTGCGAAACAAGCTTTACTAACGTTTCGGCAGGAGGGCCTGTGCCTTCGTCAAATATATATATATATATATATATATATATATATATATATATATATATATATATATATATATATATATATATATATATATATATATATATATATATATATATATATATATATAATTGTGCGTACACAGTTTATCGCTTCTGTTTATCACTAATAATAATAATCAAATACATTTGCTTTGAAATGGAGAATCTCTCAGAGTACCTGCGTAGTTACAGCGTAATTATCTGAACAGATGATAATTATATTAATTTTTGGCGTTTAACGTCTCAAAACCACGACATGATTACGAGAGACGCCGTAGTGGAGGGCACCGGAAATATCGACCACCTAGGGTTCTTTAACGTGCACCTAAATGAAGTACACGGACCTCAAGCATTTTGGCCTTTATAGAAAATGCGGCCGCCGCGGCAGGGATTCGATCCCGCGACCTGCGCGTCAGCATTCGATGAACAGATGATAATGAAAGGAATCCAATACATCAACGAATACGCTGACGATGTGAAACTTAAATTGCACACGACGTCGCAAACTGAGCGGCTCGTCTGCGGCACGCTTGCAAAAAAAAAGAGACAAAGAAAGAAAAAGAAAAGCGGAATGAACAAGTAGGCGGCTCGTCTTTGGCGATAATGATACACATAGCCAAGACGAGCACAGCGATAGGGTAAAAGGCAACGCCAGTCTGTCGTACACCCTGTAGTGAAAGATACGCCGTACACAGCGAGCAGATGCGCAGAAACCAGAAAGGTTATCCGCACTAGTTATCGATTCTTTATTTCATCGTTGTTTACGTCACATTCTCTTCCCCTCTATACCAAAACGAAACGGGGAACTATACTTAAATTCTCACTCACGCACAGCCTACGAGAAACAAAATCAGCGATGAAGTCAGGCACACTTTCGAAGCTAACAACCTCGAGGGTGTGGGTCGGTGGCATCGTTTCGAGGACAACAACGGTGTCTACGCCGGCGAGCTGCACGCTTCCGCCGTCTGGCACAAGTCGCCATGAGAGGGGTGAGCGCTCTCACCGACGTCAAAAGGAGGTGCATGCCCCCTCTGGGAATAATTACATGCGCTGCGATGAAGCGCCTGCGTACGACCAAAGGCATCGAAAGCAACTGTCGCCTGCAGCAAGAATGCGAAAGCAGTTCAACGTTCGTTGGAAGACACGGCCCGAGTTTTTGCTCGCACGCTCTACGGCCATCACGATCGGAATGTGTAGTGTGCAAGGAACTAAAGGTCAAATATAATAATAATAATAATAATAATAATAATAATAATAATAATAATAATAATAATAATAATAATAATAATAATAATAATAATAATAATAATAATAATAATAATCCTCAAATGTGATGTTTTCGGTAACAAGTGAAGAAATTTTTTTATTATCATCATTAATGGAAAGCGCAATTGCCAGACTGAACGGATTTTGAGCAGCAGGCGCATCGCTCGCGCGATGCCCGCCCAATCGCAAATCACATAATTGTTAACAGCGCGCGAGACCGATAGCAGTTAACAGATCGTATGTCCACGACTTGCTGTAGGAATACTGCGTCAGGAAATCTCTAGGCGTCACCGTGGCGTCGTAGAAAAACACGAGCGCGGTACTACGCAAAACAGCGTCTGGTGCGTCGTTTTCGCTGCCAGCCATGCAAGTGCCGTTACGCAAACGAGACTGCCGCCGTGTCGAGTTCCGCCAGAAACACGGAAAGTCAGCTCTGCCGAATCCTGTAGAACTGTATACATTCACAGTGTTCAGGACATCGCGCAAGACAAGGACGACTGCGCAATCCCGTATGCATTCACTGCACGCAGGATACCATGCCGGACGAAGTACTCAACTGCCAGGATTTTTTTTTTTTAACAGCGAAGCTGTTTAAGCTAGCCGTAATTTGTGCAACCTATCAGAGAACTATCATCATCATGAACGGGTATGTGCCACAGAAGTTGGTTAAAACCCACTACTCACCACTGGTCCACTAAAAATGAGGAAGACAACAATCCGCCCAAGAAATGGCTATCATCACGGGTATGTGCCACATAAATTGGGCAAGTCACACTACTCACCACTGGTTCACTAAGAGAGAAAAAAACTGAGAGAAATAATGGGAATAAAGACATAAAAAACAGAGAAAGATAGAGAGACAGAAAGAAGCAGCGAAAGAGACAGAAAGATCAAGAGAGAAATAAAGAGAAAGAAACAGAGAGAAAAAGCCGAGTTAATAAAGGGTCGCGAAATGAGAGGTGCGAACGCTCGGTTCTGGAGTTTGGACATCCGTGTCGTGACTAACCTAGCTAAAGCCTAGCAACGACCTAGAAGCAACCATAGATTAGACTTCAGAATCGTCCAGTTTCGCTGTTTCAGGCCCTGGACGACTTAGTGCGAGCTCCGCCCCCCCTTTTTTTTCTTTTAGAAATCCGTTTGGGCTTCCCATGTAGCTCCTTCAGGTAGACGACATTTTTCGTGCTCTTAGACAGAAAAATAGAGCGAAAGTAAATGCAGGGAGGTCAATGAAGGTGTGTCGTATTCCGCGGTATTCTCGAATTCGGGACACTGTCGTATTCTGCGGTATTCTCGAATTCTGCAATGACAGCATTTTGAGCCAATCAGTGGTGATATACGTATTGATGGGACGTTCCCTGGCAATGTCGACTGTTGCAGCTGTTAAGCGCAGCCTGCAAGATCGAGAGAGCGTTTAAGCGCTTGGGGTTCAATTCGACGCCCTCATGACTGACAGCACAGAAATGCGGTATAGCAAGAAGCCAACCAAAAGCAATCTGTACAGCTGGGACATAGACCAGACAAACAGTCCCCATAGTTTTCCAGTAATAAATCTGAGAAGGCGATTTGCTCGAGACGAGTCGCTTCTTTAGGTAGGCCACACGAGGGCTCCAGGATAAGTCACGATCGACGACGATCTCTAAGAATCGAGACCTTCTTCTGTACAAATTGAAATGACCATTAGAACTCATCTTCGGCACATTTATCAGCTTCAGTCTAAACGTCTCGCGTTTCTTGCGGAAAGGAGAACCGAAGAAACTTTTTCGAGCGTTGTAACCTCGTACTATTCCTATCTTCCTTCCAAGACCACAACGTCCTCTGTGGTGTCTCCAGCAACAGAGAATGCACCTTTCCATTCCTGGTATTAAAAAACGCCAGGCCTGCGCGGAACACGCAGCACAGTCGCAGCGAAAGCTGGAAGAGCGGTCTTTCTAGAACCCGTTGTAAACTATAGGAGTAACCTATACAAGTATACGCTTGCAGGTTATCCACTACGCCATAAATCATCTTAACTTTTGTGAGGTAGGGAAGCACCCACCACGTCGTTATTCGTCATTCTGCGGAGAAGCGACGTAGCCGCTACACGCCTGCAAGGCATTATGTGCACTTTGTTGATGCTGTGGCTGATGACGATGAAGAATTATATGGCTGAGTCCTTTGTAGTGGGCAGAAGCTCTTAACCACACACTCGTTGAGCAATTCGCGTTGTGTGATGCCTAGTTGTTAACTTACTCTTCTACCATGCTAGATTACATCTGTTAACGAGATTCCTTGCCAGACATGACGCCTGTATAGGGTCTTTTTGCAAATGGGTTTAAAGCCCCGGCGTGGCTCTGTGGTAGAATACTCGGCTAGTAGAGCACACTACGTTATGCTCTACTAGCGTGTCTAGATAGCCGAATGGATACGATGTTCCCCACCAGATCGTGGGTATACGGGGGTTCGGATCCCGCCTCGTCAGGAAATTTTTTTCGCCAAGAATTTTGCATCTCTTTTTCTCTCTCTGTACTCGTTCTCTCGCCCATCAGAGATATTGCACCCCACGGCGGACAAATCAACGCGCATGTTCTGGCAGCGAAGCCGAAGAGGAAGAAGAGGACGAAGACAGCGCGTGCCGGTTCATGATGACAGTTTTCTGTCTGCGGATTACGACGGACGGCTCTGCTAAATAAACTGTCCCCACGGGCATTTCACCCGTGACCTAGCAGCTAAAAATGGAGTAGCCGGCGTAGAGATTCGGAAACACGTCACCTGTCTGATGAGCCCACGCACTACGGCGCCAGCTACAAGCGACAGAATGCATTACTCGGTCATACAAAAGCTGCGCGATTGGCCACGTGGAGGCGTGAACGAACTCTATCATAGCTGAGCGGCACACGTTCGACGGCCGCGTCGTCATGAATGATAAGTCAATGGCCCGCACCGAGAAGCGGCTATGACCAGAGGCAACAAGTGCCCGAGCTGCCGCCTGTCGTTCGCACCACTTCAGGTCAACGTTTCACACGCCGCCCCGAGTTAACTTATTAGTTAACGAAAAACCTGTAGAACACCTACCTCCTTATGTCGCGAGAACTCATTAGACATGAAATCTGCCCAAGATGAGTAATGACGTTCAGGTGAAAGTTAACAGTGACTTCCTCAAAACTCGCGCTCGGCGTTTAGATTGTAAGCGCAAATGTTTTTTGTTCGTATGTACACTATGAACACTTTCTTTCTCGATCCGTGTCCTGAACCACGACACTGCATCTTGTTTACGTAGTTCAGCATAATCTTACCCACGACCTTTGCTTCAGCTAAGGAAATGGTATCGACAAGGAAAAAAACAACATTTGGGAGTGTCACAGACATCATGTCGGGCAACGACACTGTACTTTAATAGTAGAATTCGGGTCGAGAATACGAAGGCAGAGTGGAAATGTGACGCGAAGAGTAATGCCGCAGGTTTCAGCGACGGCATTTTTCAGCCACATTTCATTTCACTTCCGCACGCAGCTCGAACCGAATGACTTGAAGAAACAAGTATTTGCACCCAAAGTGACGCGTCGGTATTCCCCATCCATCCCAAAAAGGGGTTTAAGAAAGCATCTTTGTTTATGCAAAGCAGCTTCTTTTTCTCTTTCGCCCTTGCTTGTATATATTCTTGTGTATTAGTCGTTGATCCTGCTTTTCTTAAGTTATTCCCAGGCTAATATGTTTAAATGAAATTATATATGCATGTCTCATGGACCCTGCCCTCTGTAATGTACTTATGTACCTTGAGGGCAAAATAAATGACCTCGGTGTATGACTCGAAAGCACTCGACAGCGCTGAGGGCGGCATATATCTAATGGCGGCGTCGTGTTCCCCGCTTTTCAGCTCCACTTGGCCTTGCTCCTGTGTATGTTATTCTCAGGCTTCGCGAGCCACGTGCTCAAATCATTTCAATTTTATTTGCTCGCCTGATCAGCAGCGGGCTTACGAGCGCTTCTCACGCGTTCTCCATTTCACTCAGTACCGCGTTACGAAGCGGCGGCGTTTTTGAGCCTAGATGAATCGGAGCAGTCTTCCAAGGATTGCCAATCCAGAAGCCGGTCTCGGTCTTCCAATTTCTCGCTCGACCACACTGTTAGTCGGGCTACACGCCATTCGTACGACGCCGCTCAGTTTGGCACGACAGAGTGTCAGGGCACAAGGGCAGCTCATCGCGATAGCTCACGAAGAGTACACCAAAGGTGGTTCGGCGCCAGTGCGGAAGAAGCGTGGTGTTCTATTGTCACCAGGGCGTAACGCACGTGCAAAAAGTCGAAACTTTGGAATTACGCGACGAAAACGCCACACCCTCAGTCCCGGAGGGTGAGTGAATCTTTCCCCGACGACGAGTGCGGAACACTTTAGGAAATGGCCAACTCTCACGAGCAGCCTCGAAGTTGTCAAGGGATGGGATGGTGGGCTGGATTTATCAAATCACACGTCCAAAGAATGTGCCAGCCGAGCACTTAAGGTGTGCACAACAAATCACTTTTCAATCGCAGCCTCCTGCAACCTATCCCCGAACATCTCCACGACACCAAAGTCGGAAGCCGGAAAGACGCGTCATTAAACTGAAATCTTCCGGGGAAATTCCTCGGCAAGACCTATCAGCTAAGTACCAGCTCTCAACGGGTGAAAGTGCACTTATACGAAGAGGCGGCAACACTGGCGCCAAAGTACGAGCGTTAGGAGCACTAATCTGGTGCTTCCGCCGCTTGCACAACGTCTTATACGAGTCACGCCGACTCCCTTTTCCAGATCTTTGAGTGCTATTTTCGCCCTACAACGTATACTGCAGAAACATTTTTTTCTTCCATTACAGGCTCACTGACAAATGCCCCGCGTTCAACTTAGTCAACAAAAGAAAAAGAAATCCATAAACGGCAACAAATAACCACGTTTCCCGAAACGTAGTCGTACGCAGAGTGCGAGAAGTAAATGGGCCGTGACGGGGATACCCAGCCAACAGCGCTATAAGAATGAGGAAAGACACAAAAACTTAAGGAATACAGAGTGGAAACAATGCTTCCCGACCCCCTTCTCTTCATTTTCTTTATTTTTTCATTTCCTGACGGACATGAAGATAACTTTTATGCTAGAGTAGCAAACGGATAGCTGGGGCAAACAATCTATACTCAAAGACAATCTGACGGAGCATCCCTAATAGTCGCGGCCGCTTTTACGCAAGCATGAAAGGGAGGCGAATGTAAAACGACAACTCCTCGCATGTGACGTTCGAGGGCGTTAGCAGCAAAACGCGAGGTTTAAGTGATGGATCGCAGCGCGCTCACAACCTGGCGTATATCACTACGGCTGGAGCATGAACGGCGACCGCAGGCCTGAGGAGGAACAGCACCGATGCGAAGAAAAAAGAGGGCGAAAGGCGTCGCAAAGAAGAGTCACAAACGGAGCCATCGGCAACAACCGAGAACTCATGAGCGATCAGCTCACGCCGAATCTTCTTGATCCATGTTTCCGCCCACGTGCGTTTGGTGCGCACGCTGACCGATCATGGTGGCTGCGTGACTATAACATTTTGCCGTGGGTACGATTCTAGTTAGCGGAGGAGGCCGCACTCTGAGGTGGACTGCAAGCAAAAACGCCTGCGTATCCAAGCTTCTTTCCGTGTTACGGAACACTCACAGTCCCACAGGCTCAAAGTTAACGGGCCCTGCAACACTTGTCAGACTTGGCAGAAAAGCTGCCAGTCGGTAGTCGAGGCTCCTGAGAACACGCGAGCCAAACGTTGTAGCGCAGCACGCGGCCTGGAATTTAAACTTAATTCTAAAAGTGAGCTAGAAATCATCGTGAGCTGCATAGCTATTGCGGCCACCGCGGGATGCCGCCACGTGCCCGCGCGCGCGCACTCGTAGTCACACTGAAAGTAAGCCGCGCGTTCAAAAAAGAAAGAAAAAAAAAGTGCTCAAGGTCATGATGCGCGCTGACGAACGGACGCATCTACTTGACCCTTTGTCGGGTTTTACGTTTGCTCTTTAATTTTTATTCTTTGCATTAATCAGGATTTTCACTGACAGACAACGCCGATTTTTGGCTCACTACCAACGCCACCGACACTGACACCTTGAACGAATCACATGGGCTCTATAACGTTACCGCATTAAAAGAGAGAATCGCAGCTCGAACTGAGTACGAAGCAATTATACTTAGGATTCAAATGAATAATCACAATTAGGAAACAATCGGACACTAACGGACGCCAGTGTAGTCATCATCAACAACAACGAAAAAAAAAGCTCTTACGCTATAATTCCTCGCAAAAGCATTCTTCAGCCAATTCTGTTGCTGGACGAATAAATAGCGAAAGCAACCAAACAATCATTTATGCAAAAGAAGCTTTGTGAATTCTGCCCTGGATCCACTTAGTCTGCAAGTGAGCTGCTAAAGGTTATAGCCGATCGTGGTTTACTGTGCACTCCTTCCGCAATCGCGCCCAATTAGATGCATGTATGCACCGTTACTAGGCATTGCAATCGTGTACGATGCACCGACAAGTGCAGTCAGTTGATTCGCTGGATTCGAAACCAAAATCAACATCTGTGATGTGGTGGGCTTTAAAACGCAGGATGTATACAACATCGGGTACCCCGTGCGTATCGATTTCCTTTTTCTGTCATAGGCGGCGCCGCTAGATCAATGAAGGTCCAAGGTCTATACTATTATTAGAAATGAAAAGCTACACATTTCGACCTTCAAGATAATTTTAAAAAGAAGTATTTGGCGCATGTACAACTCCCAGTCTACTACGTCTAGAGTCATTCAAGAATGACACACACATCCGTAAGATAACACCCGAACAACAATCACCCTGAAGGCTGCTATTGCGGATTAAATTACGAAGATGCGCTTCTCGATGCCATACTGAATTTGAAGTCAGTGGCGCTGAAGATCATCTAATTGAGCAGTCTTCCATAATTATATGGCGTCAGACCTAAAACTCGCCGCAAGTATGTGTTCGTTTGCCTGGAGTGGCATTATTATGGCCACAATATCCCGCACGCCCTTGATATTACCGGTTCGCTGAAATGAAGCGTTTCATTACCAGAAATCCAGCACATACCACGAGCAGCGAAGCGCCGCCTTGTAGCACATCGCCGCGCGGAAGCGACGGTACCGACACGTCAACGTCGATCTCTCAGCAAATACCGAGGCCTCCCGCAGCCACAGTGACACTATCGGTTAAGCACACACGAGCGCACCAATACCGTTTAATATCCTCGATCTCGCCAGTATAAAGCAAAAATAGTCACCGAGGTGGGCTTCTCCTCACAACGTCTCTTATTGCGGAGAAGCCAACTTAGACGACGAAAACTTCTGACTGAGCGAGCTACGGGCATGCTCGGGCCTAAGAAGGTGCACTATAAAAGTTCTAGTAGGCGTGAGAAGAAAATGGGGGAATGTAAGTGGATGAGGGTGTGGAAATGGGGTGCTGCACCTCTGTGATTTCGCAGTGAAGTCATCAGAGCCGTGATAGATAGCACAAGCTGCGTAGATTAAAATACCTGGACTAAGATAGTGAGCTGCCAGGTTTAGCATCCTTCCTTTCGTGGGAATGTTTCCGGTATTTTCCTTCATAATCGCCATCTTCCCGTGAAAGTTAAGGTAGGCAGGCCTTCTCTCGCGTAAACAACGATCTACTATGGTTCGTAAGTAGGTTCATTCGCAACGCACCGCAATCGCTGCACTGTGAAGCCGGCCACTCGCTGCTCTGATACTCAACGCGACGTTGAGAGTTCGAATCCGTACCTAGACAGCCACATTCCGATGGGGATAGAATTAATAAGAGCACCCGCGTACTAAAACTTTACTTTCAGATCCAAATACCCTGAGTGGCAACACTTAATCGGAATCTCTACACTACGGCGTATATTAAAGTTTGCTGGCGCCTCGCCCTCACTCTAACGCAACAAATATTAGTCCAATCAATGCCATAGTGTAATCAATAAACCGCGTGCACGGAGCAATAACTGTGTAGTCCAAGATGCAAGCCCGTAGTAAGACAGTAGAGAATAAGTCCACGCAGGAAGAAGCAATATATATATATATATATATATATATATATATATATATATATATATATATATATATATATATATTATATAATATATATATATATATAATGTCGCCGCAAGAAGCTGCCAATGTTAGAAAGAGCTAAAGCTTCCTTAGACCCGAGGACTCAATTCCACATCTATGATGTATGGACGTTTATACCATGTAGTTTAATTTTTTATATTGCTCCTATGAACCGTGGAAAAACGGTTAGTTAATGAAATAACCAATAATAATGACGGCCGCTATGAAGAGCTAATCCTCACTCAAATCAGAAAGGTTCTTCATTTGCTCCCTTTCCGTTATTTGTTTCGTAGCTTCACCAGCGATTGGCTGAAGCTTCAGTTGGTAACAGCTTTGTCCGCAAAGACGAAGCGTTCTCGGCGATCAACGAGGCGCGAAGCTTTGTCGCGAGCGATGGATACCGCGATGTTGACACATTTTATGTGTTTTTTTGCGCCATGCGACAGAGGCAGGGGCCACTGCCGGCATTTCTGCGAGGCCAGACCTCTGCCAACTTGCATAACAGAAGCCGTCTGCATATCGTACAGCTTACTCGGAGCATGCGTGCGCTGCGTAATTCACTTATCTCGGCTGCACATGTAAATAGACGCACCGAGAGCGCCGTCATAGGATGGCGCAGGTGCACTGAGCGCAGCATATCATACAAGCGACAAGCTTCCAACGCTTGAAGGACGATGGGACATGTGCTCGCGAACGGCACGCCGCTGACAACTCGCTTCCTGGGTATTTTTTGTTTGATAAACCGTTATCAAAGCGTTGTGGATATCCGTGTAGACTGTCGTACATGTACGCGAAAGCAAGCAAGCAAGAGCAAGCAAGCAGGCAAGCAAGCAAGCAAGCAACTATCTCTACTGTGCTCCTGAATATAGCATAAAAACATCCGTTAAGTATCGCTGTTCACACAGCCGTTCGAAGCGAAGGCAAGCAGGCAAGAGCAGCAAGCAGGCAAGCAAGCAAGCAAGCAAGCAACTAGAACCCACGAGGAAGTAAATCTCTTTTGTAGGTCGGGCAGCGGGCTAAAAATTTAGAGCATTATTTCCTCGCTCACAAGAACAAGAGTACACGCCTCATTTTCTGGCTGCACGCTCAAGTTACAGAAAAATTTATTGCTATCTGACGCACCCGCGGTTTAAAAATGAGCTGAAAGAGCCTGCAACAAACTGCATCCGGTGCAAGTACAAACAAAGTGGACAGCTGAAGATAAGTACAACGCCGTTATACTAATGATAGGTGAACGCCGGGAGTGAGAGGCACCGTTAAAATTAAAAAAAAAAGGGTAGTAAGAAAAAAATGCGCGAAAAAAAAACTTAACGCGGGGCTTAAGTTAATGATACCAAAGTGCCGTAGCGTTCGAACTTTCAATTCTAATGAAGGAACGCGTGAGCAACACTGATGCTATACGCACTCAATGAAACAGCTCAGCGTTTTTTTTTACCTTGTTTTTTTTTACTCTCATAAAAGTCAGGCAGTCAGACAGCAGATGAAACTCAAAAGTTTTCCGAAAGCAGGCTTTGGGTGCGCGTCATGTAAGAGCAATTAGAAGCAAAGTACGGTGACGTTATGATAGGAAATAATAAACGAACCAACTGTCAGTCGTAGTCGCAGTATATAAGAGCAGTGCACAAGGTAAATAACAGCTAAGCAGATGAGAATCAAAAGGTAATAGATAATGACACTACCGGGGAACACTGAGATAAATTATTCTTTCAGGAGCGCGTTGCTGATTTCGCCATAACATGTTCATAATTAATCGGAGGACAAAACGAAGGAAAACGTTTCACTTTTGAATTTCACGGTGTAGCGTCAGCGTGACACCACGTCCTCGTTTTATTATTATTTTGGCCACGCTGGCGCCAGTAAAATTTCCTTAAACTCGCTACGTTAAGTGTCTGGCTCCTTTAGAAGACGAAGCCTTTTCTTTGTGTCTTCCAATAAAGGCATATGTATAAGTCCTAGCAGACGCCGTAAAAATCTATGACGTCACAGCGAACTGTTGCGCGAACTTCGACTAAGGGGGCGTTGCCGTCTCTATTTTCTTTTTTGCGCGCTTTCTGGACTACCAACCGTCTTCTCGCGGCACAAGTGGCGTTTTTGGTATTTCGTAAGGGCAAAATACTAATACGAGGAAGTTAGTTTTTCTCTTTATAGTGTCCCTTTAACATCATGACAAACAAACAAACAAACAAAAAAGCTTAATTCTGTAAGTTACCTACCAATACGAGTGAGCTGCTTTGTAGCAATGTAAGTAGGATTATTTTATAAACTACAAAACCGAACTACAAGGCCTCCGACAGACGGCGCAGTTATCGTTCACTGCTGGCTAATTAACGACCCTCTGTCTTTTAGCGTTCCTCATCTTGGTCCTCTTGCTGCTATTCCAAAAGCTAGCACTCACTTGTTGAACCTGTACAACTTAATAACATTCATTAATTAGCATTTGAATTAGACCGGAACAAGATTCGCGCGCAGTATACACTCCGTCACGAACCACTTGAGCACAATTAACACTAGCAAGAAACAGCAGCGATCCGAAGACGCACTGCAGCATCTTGACGCACGACACAAAAAACAACAAAAGGGCAGCCTCAGAGCACAGGCGCGCGGAATCGTTGAGAGGGACAAAAACCGCACATAAGCACCGCGCTAATCCCTTTTGCTTCCAGCCAAGTCATAGCCGGACCATGAAGTAACATTCACGCGAAAGAATGGGGGGGGGGGGGGAAGCAAAAAGAACAATACAAGTTAAAAAGAAAGGAAAATCAGCGCTGTCGCACAAAGTTTGAGGCCAGAAAGTGCAACGTGGGGACATACCGCGACTGCGCTCAGCGCTTGAAGAGGACACAAGCGAAAAGGAAAAAAAAAAGATAAAGTGAATGAGCTGGAGAAACAAACTCCAGCGCGCTACTGCTCTGTTCGACGCAGCGGCCAAATTGTATGTAACAGGTTCTGCAGCAGACTGCGCGCGCGCACTCGCGATATACGCTCGCTTCAGCGCGTCTTCCCCCCCTTCTCGTCCAAGCGCGGATGATGGCTCGGACGGAAAGAAGAAGCGGAGAGAGAGACGCGTATGACTTCGGACAATCAGTCAGCGGTGGGAGCGGGAGAAAATAGGAGCACGGGAACGGCGCACTAAGTGCCCTGTCGCAACTTCCGGAGTGGAAACCCTCAGCCACGCGCCGATCAACACCGCGACTCGTACGCTGGTACTATAACGTACCTCCCCTTCGCGCTTCACGCGGCCCGTCGCTCGAAAAGACCCGATGCGGCACGGTTGAAACACGATATACGTCGCTTTAATCCTTGCGTGTTTGCGCATCTCCACGTCTCGATCGTGTATTGGTTTCGCAGGGAGCTCCGTGGGCGAAAAGCCAAATAAAACAGCGAGTGGCAAAAGAAAGCATGGAGGGCCGAAGATTAAATCAAACCAGAGGGAAGTGAGAAAGGCGACGGCGCGCAGATATTACTTTGCTCCTTTCGACCAGCGGCAGGGTCGACGCGTTGCGGGCAGCTCCATGCGGGGACACGTCAACGCAACTGGTATACGCGTGTGTACGGTTGCGGCGTCCGAAAAACGCCGGCCGCAACACGCACTTTGTCCTGAAGGCTCCCCAATATCGCGCACGATGAGGGGCGTATCCTCGCCGTTATGTGCGACGGTGAGTCCAATAAGGAATGGACAAAGAGGCGCGCCTTCGGGACTATCTACAAACAGCAACAGATGGGCCACACGGGCGAAGGAGTGAGCGCGCAATCGATGGAAGAGGATCGAGCGATCGTTGTGATCGACCCGGCGATCGTCATCCCGCGGCGCCGCTTCCGCGTACTGCCGTCGCGCATTTGTTGCTCGGGCATTTGCACACGCCCACAGCAAATCCGTAGGCGACGAAGAAGCTAGCACTGCTGGATATTGGGGATCGCCGCGCGGAGGGTATACAACTGGCATACACGCGAGAGGATGAGAAAGCCTACACGTATATACCCTCAGCACGGTTTCTCTCTTCCTTCCTTTGCACAGAAGTTTTGCGGTAGCAGATTAGCACTAATGCAAAATACAGAGAGCTGAAATTGGAGATGGTGTAACAACCAACCTCGTCGATACCTAAGCTCTCAGAGCTAAGGGACACAAGTTATACAAGCCTAAGTGGAGGATTGTGTCTCCGAAGAGGCTCAGGTCACTCACTCAGTATAATTTGCTCAAGCGGTCTTTCAGTGTGAATTTTCTGTCTAGCTCTTTCTCCATCCTCTCTCTCTCTCTGTGCGTGCTGCGTGCGTGCATGCAAAACGCACTTCACCGAAGATTCCTGCGCGAAGCACGTGCTGGCCTGATGCGGTGAACGAACGCGGCAAAAGTAATCACCCAATCGTGAAATCGAATCCTCATATCGGAATCGGAGAAATAGAAACTTTCACGAGCAAGAAATGCAAAATGGCGCAATATACAAGGGGCGCGTTGCAGACTTGAGCGACAAACGCGTCTCTTAGCACTCACTGTGGACCTTAAAGGATTCAGCAATAAAATGTGCTCAGTGAAGAGACACGATGTGTTCGGCGAGAACCGCGCCCCATAACCATCTTCATCATCAGCAGATGGGCGCGATCACATTTGACAGACAATTGTTGCTGTGCGATACAGCTAACTCGCCAGCGCTGGCTTGTAAGCGCTTGCTTGCACGAGAGAAATTCGCAACAGTGTTTTATTTTACATTTGCATGCACTAGGGTACGTCTTAATACTTATTCTCTAAACGGAGACTAACGAGCAAGACTAAGTTGGTTTAAACGGAAAAATTTTCCTTTGAGCATTCTTTTTATTCATTTGGCTAAAGAACTGACTAAAACAACCGATGGCCTTTTTAAAATTAAATCTTGAGCCGAAGTCTCAGCATCAGTACGTTATTCTGGCGTCGTCACGTATTTTAACGTACTTTTTGGCAATTTGTTTCGCTATGAAACAAAAAAAAAAAAAAGAGAAGCTTCCCTTGCATTCGTTCCCACGACGCAGTCCTTATTTGGCGATAAACAATATACCATATAGAGGCAGAGCTGATGCTGCCAAAATTCCATATGTTTGTCGGCAAGCCTGTGAGGCAACCCTTTGCGCGGCCTCGACACATGTCTTTCAGTTCTGCTCACTTTCCGTAGCTTACCCTCCTCCTCTCGTGGCAACAGTAAACCCGCGTTGAAATGGCAGCGTTATATACTAATAAATACTGCGAGTCAAAACGAGCGCATGTTGCCGAAAAAGAAAAAAAGTGCGCCGTCATTGACCAGGCCGCCAACGCAGCAACCAAGCGGAGAGTTTGCTGCGGTGTATATAAATCGCCTCGTGAAATCAGCCCGCAATGACCGCGCACGCAGCAAATCAACTTTCTGAGCGCCCGGCGCCTTGGTATATATAGAGGGCCCGTCAACTAGCGTGGGAGGCTGCATCTATCCCCAGCTGCAGTTCTGCGGTTGGGAATTCCGCCACGCACCGAGCATCAAGCGGCCCATCCTGGCACAGCCGCTTTCTGCCTGGCTTTTTCATCCCGTTTGAAACACGGCGCTCTGAAATTTCATAATGTAACGCTGCAGCCCCCGACAGCAGCGCGCGTTACAACGGCGGTCTGTAGGGAACATACCACTCGGGTTAGGCCCACGACTGGTGCCGGCCGGGCTCCGTATATATTACACTTTGCACACAACGCCACACACGCGGCTTACTCGTTGCTCGTGTATTAAAGGATGAAAAAGAAAGAAAGAAAGCAAACCACTCGAACTGTCCCTCCCGCCGGAGCTATACGCAACACTAGATATTACTTAGTCGTTGAAATACAGTGCTGCTATATTCTGACCGCTTGCAGTTGCACATGCGCTCGCAGTGTGGTAGTCATCCAGAATAGTCGGTGATGATTTAATAGAACGGTAGTGAAAATCAATGCCTCCTCCTCCCTCGTCTTCCGTAGGTTTATCATGGAAGGGTCCATATGCACCTCAATAGCTCGGGGTCACGCTAGCACAAACGTCACGTCTGACATCATTGGTAGAGCGGCACGTCGCTGTCGACCCTGACTATGGCAGCAGTGATGCCGGTAAAAGTGAGAACCGCTAAGCGGCACGGCGTAGGTTACTGCCCCCCCCCCCCCCCCCCCCCCCCCCAGCGACATGGACCAACCACTGACGCTGGCAATGCAGCAATACATATGCAACATCAGCTAGAACCTTGCCTTTCATTCATATTATACGGTGGTGGTATGAAGTCATACGTGACGTTTCTGCCCAGGTCACATGACCCCGAGCTGTTAAGGTGCAAATAGACGCTTCCGTTGATCGCTGTTGCAGCCGTCGTCTACACACTGCCCCCCCCCCCCCCCCACATTTTTTTTCTTCTTTAGTTATTATTCGGCAATCTTTCAACATCATCTCATGGGTATGTATCGCCCCCCATCCCCCCTATTTTTTAATACGAAATCTTGCGCTTCATTTAGCCATTCGCAAAGTGTTTCAACTGATGAGCCATTGTTACCAGCACTGCTAAACATCGCAGAAAAATTATATTATTATTAGTGTAGTTTAAACAGAAGCGCAGTAAAAGAAAGGAATGACTCAATGTTTAAAACGGTGGCACCTGATATGGACAAGTCTGGTTACAGAATACTGTGGCTGCTACATGTCTCTTTTTGAGGCAGCACCAAGCAGCCATTTGTATAGGAAATTCAACGAATCCTTCGCTCTTTCACCCCTTCTTATTCGTCTCTTTTACAGCGATAAATTAAATCACCAAGGCAGCGAGTATAAACGTATAAACAAGGTCACTCTGAACAGTCGGCATAGAGAAAAAGCCAATTTCTAAGTTCGCCATTCTGCTATCAAGACATAAGCTTGTTATCCAGGTGTAGCGACGAAAACCCCAGAGCGGAGCAAATGCAAGAAAAAAAACACACAAAACAAGACACAATGATAACGTCTTCGTTGCGATCGTTGTTTTCCCTGTTGTGCTGTGCCGAGGGATTACGAGCAATGCTCGCGGCTCATCCTCGGCAGGACAACGCGGAAGAGCGACAATGGAAAAAGCGTGTCCCACGAGACGAGCCGAGGGGACCGCGTCACCTCTCGCCGAACAGTCGTGGCCAGTCTCCGAGGGACCGTAGCCAGACGAAGAAGAGCGCGCGGCCGTCTTCCCGGGCGGTTTCCAGATCAACCTCGCGCGAGCAGGGGACGAAAACCATTCGGGAAAGAAAAAAAAAAAAAATGGCGATGCTCAATGTCTTGCGGATACATGTCATGCACACGAGTGCGCCTTTATCTAATCTTCCTATATGTGGAAGTTAGGGCGCCATTACTAAGTGGATTAGCCTGTATGGCAGAAAGGCACTTTCGAGCGTGTTCGAAAGAGCAGCTCGAGGCTCTTCGTCTCCTCGAAGAGCGCGCCACGGACTCCAGAGAGTGCGGTCTCGAAGCGTACCCGGGAGCACGCCGCTTGCATTGTGCGGTTCATCAACGTCAGCGCCCACTGTCGGCCCCGTATTACCTGGCCACACCTGCACGTCAAGGAGAAGCCCGCAGCTGTACGCTCAGCCTGCACGGAGTTACGGTTATCCCCACTGCACGGGGCGCGGACAATGCGCCCCTCGCCGATACGCAAGCAGCAGCACCTCAAGGAAAAAGCTAGCGCGTTTTCTTAAATGTATTGGCTGAAAGTTGCACATGCAAAAAAAAATAATAATAATAAATAAAAATGTTGCGCGTCTCGTGAGAATCCGCGCCAAAGCCGCAGGAAGGAGATTGGGAAGGAAAAAAAAGTAAATACACACAAAACACGGCGAACTGTTCTAACTCGTGCGCGCACGAATCCCGAGAGTTCAGTGAACCCCATGCAAGTGTAGACCGCAAAGTTCGTCGACCTTACTAGCTAAGTGTCAGCGCGCGCAGTGCTTCGAAAGACCTATACCAACCAGTGCTAGCCAGTCACAAGTGGAACAATGCGGGCTTACAACGGCTAGAGATATTTTAACGTCTAACACGGCTTCGCGAATCCATTTTCGTATGCAAATGAGAAGAGGTAGCGCTATACTCAAATGCAGTCAGCCTTGCACTCCCGTTTTATTTATACATAGCGCTGTGGATAGAACCGTGCCATTCCTCTCTTTGCAACAGTTTTGTTCCGACCGGAAGATACCAAAGCGCCGACGCCTCAGGGCCATATTAAATTTATGCAGAGGCCCAGGCGTTAGAGTTTTCATAATGTGATCGCGGGGGTCGGAAGTTTTACACTGCCGGGACCATAGAGTTTCCTAAGTTTACCTGGAGGGAACTCTGGCGCGGCGATCGTTCAGTCACCATGGGAATGATGGGTAGTACACGGATTTGCCTAATCTTCATGCTTACGCCTTCGAACGCACTTGTGGCTTTGTTTATAGCTGTGTTTTGTCGTTCGTTTCGGATAAAAGAACTGGACCGGTGTGAACTTCGTGACCCAGATTTGAATTGGCTGAGCCTTAAAAAGGGTAATGTGGTGAAGTGGAACTGCTGACTTTCGCTGAGCTTCGTCTTGCCGACCCCAAAGCGGGATTGCAAGGCCAACGCGGAGCCAACCAGAGCCACGAAAGAACGAAGTTTAGACAAATACCGCGTAATACCCATCACTTTCCCCATGGCTGGCCTGAAGCGCCATGCATTGCAGCTCCCATAGAAACTAGCGCCAGAGTTCCCTCTAGTGTATCTATAGGAAGCCCTATGGCCGGGACTAACAGAAAAGAATCGCTCGGATCGGTATATCACCGGTCGTCGTGCCCAGTCAATGCGCGAATGCGGCCGGCGACCATTCAGGCACCGACAAAGAGCCTCACCGGTCCGCTGACGACAACTTTAGCTTGCGCAACGCAGTACGGCACTAACAAAAGCACGACGCAACGAATATATGTAGCTCGCGGACAACGCTTGAAAGATTTTGATGTAACGAGTTGGTTAAGCCAAAGCCATGCACAGGATCGTTTTCATGACCTGCTTGATAAATGTAAGTCACTACAGTGACATTATTGCTAGAGACCGGATTTGAGGCAAATGCCTATTTTGTTCCTTGCGTTCCTATCGCGCCTTTTTGAGACATGAGCATGAATTAGAGGTTAAGAAGGGCTTTTATAGCTTTTTTATAGCGCCTATAAATGCCTATTTTTGGCGTTTGTGCCTAAATGCTTACACATGCCTATATATGCCTATTTTCCAAATTGGCGCTCATACGAACGCTATTTAGCCGCAAGTTTCACTACCGGGTGCTGATTGAGACCGTTATTCATATTACCGCGCAACATTGACTGTTCGGAACTATGGGGTTCAGCCTAGTCCTCTAGTTCAACCAAGTCCCGGAAACAACCACTAGCAGCGGTGAAGTGGGACGCGTCGCCGCCGCGCTGACATGGCACGAGCGGTTGGCGAATGCGAAACCACGGAAAACCGTCAGCGGAGATGAGAGTGAAGAGCAGAAAAAGACAGAAAAATGTTATGTGCACGCAGCTGTTGTTTTGCTTGTAATTTACTTTAAGTGTTCACTGCGGTAGTGTAGCCAGAATTTTTTTTTTTTGTGGGGGGGGGGGGGGGGGGGTTCAAACAAACTTTATGTATGTTCGTGCAAGCGTTTGTATGTGGGCGTGTGTATACACTAGTAATGCAAAACTATCGATGGTACTATCGATAGCTGAGTCACTATCGAATTATCGATGGTAAAAAAATACTATCGACAGCACTATCGATAGTAAAAAGTTCGATGCTACTATCGATAGTATAAAATAAACAGCTCGAACTCATTACAGAGTAAACTTTGTTCCCTGCGCGCGTGGTACATAGTGGGGCCGGAGGAGCAGGCTGAAGGACAAAAAAATTGACAGGCTTGTGTTCTTCACCCGAGTGCTTTGCTGACACATGATCATAAAGTCAAATTGTTCAGCTGTAGCGGAAAGGAAGCAGTTACTTATGGTGGAACTGCGCGGCTTCAAATTTATATTGCATTTGATGATTTCAAAATAAAAAAAATATATCATGACCTAAGTTTCTTAATTGTAAGGTGTAACTGGTTGCTTTTGGATGTCAGTTCATTGATGGACATATTCCGCCATCTTCACTGCAGAAATAATTAATTTCGACAAAAGTTGCTCATAAATTAAGCGAAGCTGATAATAGGCTATCGCAAACATTTTGGCAATATGGTCGGCCAACAACCGCACCATTATTCCCACCACTATCGATAGCGTTGTCTTCGTGGTTAAGACGGTGAAGAATGCTGCAGCAAGACTGGGAAATACGGAGCTCTTTATTTGGGCGAACTTGTGCCCAGAAAATCAAAACTTAAAATACAAGCGATACACGCTGCGCACAGATAGCGGCGAGAACAGTCGTCGGCCGTCGAGTAATCTGATCATCGGTGGAACGTGTCGTCTTTTATACATCAGTCATCGAACCTTCCAGCGTTATCGCTGGTGCTCGCGTAAGCTCCGGAATAAACTTGACCTATTCGCGTTCGGCGCGTAATATTACCAGAAAGATCTCAAACAATCGTGAAGCTTCTCAAACATTACGGCGGGGTTTGCGTCAAACGTTGCTAACAGCTCTTTGTGGGTGAAACCCGAATACATCAAAACAACGCAATAAACACGCGTGGCAGTAATAGAATGGAATGGAAAAAACTTTATTCAGGTCCATCGGGGCGTGAACTAGCACGTAGTGGGCCAATCGCTAGTAATACTAACCATGGTACTAGCGATTGCACTATCGATAGTTTGTCGATAGTTGTACAATCTATAGCTTGTCGATAGTTGTACTATCTATAGCTTGTCGATAGTTGTACTATCGATAGTTTGTCTACACTATCGATAGCCCATTTACCGATAGTTCCGCATCACTAATATACACACACGCAAAACTGAAAAAGTATCGGAGTGAGAAATTGACTCACCCCCCCCCCCCCCCACCTGCCTTAATAATAATATCTGGGGTTTTACGTCCCAAAACCACGATATGATTATGAGAGACGCCGTAGTGGAGGGCTCCGGAAATTTCGACCATCTGGTGTTCTTTAACGTGCACCTAAATCTAAGTACATAGGGCCTCTACCATTTCGCCTTCATCGAAATGCGACCGCCGCGGCCGGGATCGAACCCGCGACCTTCGGGTCAGCAGCCGAGCACCGTAACCGCTATACCACCGCGGCGGACCCCCCCCCCCCCCCCACCTGCCTACACCAGGGGTTGGCTGCCAGGGCAGAAATTGGCTCTACGCGATTCAACCTGGTCAATAAGTGGTAGTCACACGAGGGAGAAATCCGCGGGGGACACGGGGGGATTGCGGATCACGTGACCGCGACGTCACGGATTAGTGAGTGGGCACGTTAACCCCCTACCCCCGCACATCCTCGGAGGACACGGGGACCTTTTCCCCGACATGACAAACCATCCCTCTCGGTGGGGGAGAAAACGGATTTTCGGGCAGGTGTTTGGCGCAGTTGCTCCAACTGCAGCAACCGTTTTGCAATCGCTTTGCGGGGTTGTTGGTCGCAGCCACGGCAGCCCTCGATGGCCAAACTTAACTAAAGATGTCGCTTTTTTTTTTTTTTTCAGTCGTCTGAGAACATGCGTCCGAGGCCTGCTGAAATTGAATGCTGCGTGAGAGGTGATTTTCAACCAGATGGCAGAGCGCTACCTCCACTATGGCCTATACACCAGTCACAGACTTTTTTTTTTTCGCACGGGGTAATTTTTATGAACATTTGGACGTTGCCAGTTTTCTTGAGCCCGTTTAACCCGCCGTCGGTGGTTTTCTTGAAATAACAACTAACGCAAAAAAAATCATAACGTATGTTTGTAGTAATATATTAATTATGAAAAGCAGTAAACAATACGTTCGAACGAACTTTCTAGATGTTTGGTGGAGCATAATCATATCGTGCACATCAAAGCCCTGAAGTTATTATTATTGTAAGGATTAGAAACCTGCGCTTAGAACCAGCATAGATGGCGGGCAGCGTCCACAGCGTGCTATAGACGCGCGTTTGCCACATGCGCGCAACTTCGTCATTCCGTCTCTGCAGTCGCGCCGAGCGTAGGGGCCCGTCTCCAGGGGCGTAGCCAGAATTTTTTTCTAGGGGAGGGGGGGGGGGGAGGAGTATAACCACCCACTATGCATGATTTTTCGTGTGTTTGCGTGTGTGCGTGTATATATACACATGCAAATAAGGACCCCAGGTAATCAGAACTATTCTGAGTCTCGCTACTGCGTGCCTCAGACTAACATATTGACTTTGGCACGTAAAACCACATAATTACTATAGCCCAATGCAACTTTCGACAAGAACGGTACCGCGCACGTAACGAAGAAAATCGAAGTTGTGGTAGGGTGTAGCATTTTAACAAGGATTTCAGGATTCATCGATTCTCCTTTCTTCCATCTATCTCCCTAAACTTTGTTTCCGTTCATCGACCAAGTTGCAGAGAAACCGTACGGAATTTTGTTTTCATAGCTTTCACTCTTTCGCTGTTATCTGCTAGTCACTGCTTTTTCTTTCGGACTGTGCCTGGCAGCCTTATTGCATTTCGTTTTGTTTCGTACGCATGTACTACTACAACCAATCAGAAATATGCTTCCCGCTGACGTGTTAGCAATAAATAAAGATGAGATTATCAAGCGCGACGTATGCAAAGCACCGAAGAGCATCGGAAGCGGTGCACGATGTGACAGCCCATGCTGTAGTGGCGCCATCTCGTGGCTTTCGATATCGACTGCGGCAGCCACCATTCCTCCCTGAACACACTACCCCATACACTACAGTACAAGGCGCCAGAGTAGTCTGGTCTTCCTCTCCATTCGCCTCGTCCGTGTCAGCGGGAGACTTTTGAGGGGAATTGACGCCGTCAGCTGACGTCACTAAGCTCGCCTTTATCCCCCGCGGATTTCTCCCTCGTGTGGAAGGAATCTCTCCCTTCTGGTCCTTTAGCGATCTGCCTGTCTGCTCCTGCTCTGCCCTTTCGACAGTGGACACTTGACTCACCCTGCAGAACACGGCAGAGACCGTGTTCTGCGAACCGTGACGGACAAAGCACAATTGCACGGCCATGTTCAAATGTTGGCGCCTTTGAGCCATCTTAAGCAATAACATTTTTGCTTTCCTGTCATAGATAGAGGTCGGCACGTCCTCGTTTGAAATTATTTGCATTTATGTGAAAGTTTATTGTGCCTATATTTACAATATTTGATGCCTAAAACATTGTTTTGCTTGCCTATTTTTGGCGCCGAAAACGAGCTTTCTTAACGCCCAAAAATCCGGCCTCTAATTATTACACGCTTTTTTTCCTTTTTTATTTTCGTATCCGACAGAAATGCATTAGCACACAAGAAATAACTTTAAAAAATCAGTGATGTTATTGGTTTTTCACGTGCCAAAGTACAGATGCTATTGAGTGGCAGGCGGTTAGTGGGACACTCCTGAATAATTTTTACCAGCCAAATGTACAACAGTGTTCTTTGCATTCCGACGCCATCGAAACGTGGCCGCCAGGGCCGGAATCGAGCCCGCAACCTCGTGCTTACCAATGCAAGGCTACAGCCACCAAGCCACTGCGGTGGGTAAATAAATAAAGATATGAAAGCATGCAACACACCTTTTCGTTTGGAAATTACTTGACAAAATTAAGGGGTGAAAGCGGGGCAAAGAAGGGAGGTCAGCAAGTCTATATGCACCGGCTGGCTACCCTAAGCTGTAGAAAGGGGGAAAGTAAATAAAGGGTGATCACAGGGAGAGAAATTGTGAAAAAGAAGAAGAAAAAAACGAAAGAAAATGCACACACTAACACGACGCAAGGTAACCCTCACAACCTTTCGCGCAACAAAACAAGACCCCAAATACTGCGGCAATACGCTTAGAATGAATGTATTACAATAAGCCAACGGGTATTTCTTACGATGACAAGTCCAACCCGTGTAGTAATTAGCATCGACAAATTTGCACAGCGCTACGTAAACGAAGACGTCTACGAGCCCATGCTACCGTTCTCTCAGGTAATCAGCATATCGCACATCAATTTCATTAAAATGCTTACTGCGCCAAACCACGCTAGATGAAACGTCTAATTTCGACGTTTAAAATACCCTAAAGGGTTATCTGTTTTCCTTATTTTCATAACATGGGTACGCAATAGGACGGCAACGCAATTCGGCAGATTAAGCACTCCTAGGCATCCCAGCCGCCCCTTGCGCTCAACAATAATATAATGTATGCACAACGTATAATCAGAGCGTGAAGCCAGTGCATCGAGGTCTATAGTCGGATAGCCGCGGCCTCTCAGGCCCGAGTCCCAAACGGGAAAAGCTGCGGCGCAACTGCCCAGTCGTCCGAAATTGTGAAGGCACAGGGCATTACTTTAGGCACTCAGAATACGTACTCCTTGTTTTCTACTATCCCATCGTTCCATTCTCCTTTCGCCTTGCTCCAGCGTAGGACAACCAACCAAACAGTTTTCCTTTTACTTCCCTGCCTTTCTTGTCTCCTATCCTTCCACACATTCTCGACTTTCTCGCGAATACTTACAATGTCGCTATACGCATACAGCTGCACCCAGAGAAAATTCTGGTGTGTTAAACGCCTTTCGCACGAAACAACTAAGGCGAAAAAGTAAAAGTTGGCATCCGTGCCGACGCCTTCGACCGTGCATACGACGAACTGCAGCGCGCGCATCAGAGACCGTGGCCAACATTTCCGGCACGAAAAGCCTTCGTCGGGCACGGGCCACCGCTACAAGCGAGAGCTGGCTGCCAGCGTTTACGGCCGCGTGCTTCACTGCACGCCTCATCTCTTGTTTCTTTTTACCTCGAGTCTTTCTTTTCAGCAGAAATGCGGGAGAGACGGCGGGTCTCTGGGGCTCCGGGGCACGCGTAAAAATAGAGCCACTCTCCAGTGCCGCTTCTCCCATCAGCCGGCCGACCATCGCGGGGGAAACTCACGCTGGTGACGTCACGCCCGCAGCGCGTCGTGCCATGGACGACATTCATTCGCCGAAACCCAAGGAGAGCGTCGAAGAGCAGCAGGGCTCGGGCGCCGGTTGTGCGTACAATCAGTGCGCCTCAACCATCGGCGGACGGGCGAAACGCCGAGAACCGGCGCTGCCCGCCCTTGCCCTGCCAGCCCACATCAGTGCACTAAACGGCTTAGGGACACTAAAAAGGTCAGCAGCGACCGGGAGGCTATAAAGCGTGTCCGGTGATGGTGGAAATGCTAAGAGACTTAATCCGACAGTGCTTGCCGCCCACGTGCTCCAGGGGGGAAAGCCGGAATTTGTGCCGTTTCGTCTTTCCAGGATACGGTCGTTTCACACGCAATTAAATTGAAAACCACACCTGCGCTAAAATGTCAAGCCACAGCTAGTATCATCCACGAGTACGCGAAATGTCATAGCCAGACGGTGGAGCATTGGACGCTGCAATTCGTAGCTAATTCGCTAATTAGTAGTGCTGAAGCATCTTATCGACGACTCGCGACAAAAGAGTGTTGAGTACAGAGCGCGAAGGCATGTGGTGGGCTACCCGCGGCGACAGCAGCATGGAATACGTTTCTTCCTTCCTTTCATTTTTCTAAAACGAGTGGTTGAACTGATCGTCTCAAGGACAAAATAGAGCACGAATAATGGACAAACAGAAAAACAATAGCCATCTGCCCACGAATATTCCGCGCGGCGGCATGTGAAGTGCCGCTTCTAACGCTTTATAGTTCGGACAATGACGCACGAAAAGTTATTAAAAGCGGTCGCTAAAGTGATCGACGTCTGCGGTTAACTATGTTGGTGCGACACTGCGCTTCCTAACGCGTCTCAACTATATATATATATATATATATATATATATATATATATATATATATATATATATATATATATATATATATATATATATATATATATATATATATATATATAGATATATATATATCGTCGAACAGGGGCGTAGCCAAGGGGGGGGGTTGGGGGGTTCAACCCCCCCCCCCCGAAATTTTTCAGTTTTGCTTGCGTATATAGGCACGCACACATACAAACGCACGCACGAACACACATAAAGTATGGTTGAAACCCCCCCCGAAAAAAATTTCTGGCTACGCCCCTGTCGTCGAAAAACAGAATGGTTTCTTAACATTTCGGCCGTGGGGAGCAGCCTTCATCAGACTAATGTTATTCTGATGAAGGGCGGTATATATATATATATATATATATATATATATATATATATATATATATATATATATATATATATAATATATATATATATATATGCGCGTTCATCTTGTTTTGAAGATCCATGTGCCTCGATTTCTCTCTCCGCTGTTCTCTCGTCCAGGGGCGTAGGCAGAAATTTTTTTTCGGTGGGGGGGGGGGGGGCACTAGAGGTGTGCACGGGCTCCGGGTAGCCCGAAAGCCCGGCGGGCGACGTATTTTCACCTCGGGCCCGGGCCGGGCTCGGGCTACTTGGAGTTTTATCGGGCCGGGCTCGGGCCCTACGCAAAGCCCGACTCAAGCACGAAATATAGAGAATGAGCGGGAATTGTTTTCCAGCACGCATACAGCGCCTTTTCCGCGACCGCCCTTAACCGCGTTTCCTTTCCATTCGCTACTTTAAACAAAAGGGGGGCAGATAAAGCACTGCCTCTGTTGCACCCCGACAAACAGAGAAGTAACACCACCTGAGCTAGTGACGGCGCCACGCGACTGTTCGCGTTAGATTTAAGGCCAAATTTCATATGAGTGAAAATGCACGCGACAGCGACAAGCGACCCGACGTAGATCGCCTTCGTGCAAGCTGACGCTTGCATGGGCGTACCCCATACACGTGACGGCTTTGGCGGGCGAACTCCATTGTTGCTGGCATTAGGCCGTCTACTTGTAATTTAATAATCTGTGTAATAGTGACTGTTCGTCGTGTATCGTTTGATCATATCTGATATGCTCAATAAAATGCCAAATTGCCGGAAAACGATGTTTTGTTTTCGCAGCGAACCATCAAATAGCCGGGCCGGGCCGGGCCCGGGATTGTGTTTTCATACGTCGGGCCGGGCAGGGCGGGCTCGCAGCCCTGTGCCGTCGGGCTCGGGCGGGCCTTCGACAAAGTCAGCGGGCCCGGGCCGGGCTCGGGATCGGGCTCAGAAATACGGCCCGTGCACAGCTCTAGGAGGCACCTCTATGATATGAAGTGGGGGCAGGGCAGGTAGATGTGGTCGAGTGTCATTTTGTGCTCTGTATGCCATGTGAAAAAAAAAATCGGGGGGGGGGGGGGGGGGAGCACGGGCCCGGTGTGCCACGCCACTCCTCATATCTCTATCACACTCCTCATATCTCCCTGCGAAACACATTTAGGAGTTAAAAGTGCCGTCAGGCGCGAGCAAGCATGCTTCGAAACGTGGCTAACTAGTGCGAAAGGACACCGCTTAGACAGCTATTAATTACAAAACATGCACTTTCCCTCTTCGGCATGCAGTGAGAAGAGACATTAGTAAAACAACAACTCGCTGACGTGCTTTGAAGTGCAGTTTGGCATTATCAGCGGTGCCATTCATTTTCTTCTCCCTATATGCGCCATGATGTGGGAATGAAAAAAAAAAAGTAAGGAACACATCGAGTGATGACAGCCAAGAAGACAACGAGAAGACGTACATGCGGCGGCGTATCTTATCGTCAGAAAGAATAGCGACACGTTCCAGAGCAGGATTTTTTCAGGTGCAGGTGTAGTGAGGCGTTTCTAGCTTGCCAGACAATTAAAACAACTAAGGAAACTCTCGAGAAAGAAATCAGTTTGCATTTTCAGTGACGCCGTCTTTCTTTCTTACACATATTAAAAAAAAAGATAAAGCTAGAAAAGAAAAGCGATGCAAGGGGATTCTAGGAAGGAAATAAAACACACGAGAAAAGAAATAGTCAGGACGAAAAAAAAGTGAACGCGCACACGCAAGAGAACCGAACGAACGCCTTTCAAAGCGTAAAGGAAAAAAACAAAAACAGCAGTATGCCCTGAAGATTATCCGGCCGACATGTGGCGTTGCACGCCGTGCGCTTCAGAGCGTCTTAATGTTAGTTGACAAGAAACGCTCTCCGAAGAGCTGCTTCCGCGCGGCTTCCCAGTTTCCCTCGAGGCGAGGGAAACTGGGAAACTTTCGGCGGACAACGCCAACGTCCAAACGAGCAGGTGCGCCAGAGAGTAATGGCAGGCAAATAAAAAAGAAAGGCGCCGGGATCTCGGGGACCGGTCACATGAGCGGCGTAAGGAGAGAACCGCGTTAATTAGCACGGCTTTCAACGGGATGGACGGCCTTTGATGTCTCGTGGTGCGCTGCGCCACAAGCAACAGCTGCAATGCGCCACGCGTCCTCGCAGCATGCTGTGGTCCCGCCAAAAGAGGCAAAAAGAAAGGAAAGACAGCTCGGACGCAAAGGAGCAAATGGCGCACGCAGAAACCGAGGGATGCACGTTTTTTTTTTTTTTTCCCTCGCTCCACTAGAGAGCTGTTCGCCTGACTTTTTTTCCCTCTCCCACCGCGCCTCCATTTCTTTCATGCGTGAGGTCAAGGAGTACGCATGGTAATGAGACTCGAGGCCACGCTTTCCCTCAGGCCCGGCCACGGAGGAAAAGAGCGGTCGGCGCGACATCTCTACATTAAACACCGAACTATAACGTCGCTAGCAAAAGAAGAAAACGACAACACACATGCCAGGCTGAACGCGATACAAAGGCGAGCTGCGTGCAGGCACTCTGCCAAGGCGACAAGATGGAAAATCCATGGCGACGAAGAAAAGAGAGCTGCTCGGGAGAGGGGAGAGGTTGGACAATGCTGACTGCACGACGAGTACAAAAGGATGAGCGCGCGCTTCATCGGACCTAGACAAAGGCTTCCCAGGGATCATCGGTACGAAACGAGGCGAAAAAAAGAGAGAGAGAGAAGGCGTTAACGGTTACCAACGTATATATAAGCCTGGCTGGCTCGTGAACAAACGAAAGGCGCGCGAAAATATCGTAAGACACCGGCGTAACGTACACAGTCTATATAGTGTACAGGGTGTTACAAGAAATGTGTCCGAAAATCCTCAGAAATCCAGGAAATGCGATATTTGTTCGATGCCTTCACAATTACTTATCCTGTAGCCGCGGGCATCTTAAGATAGCTAAAGACATCATTTGGGACAGTAATTAAGAAAGTTTGATGAATAACCTTTTTAATTAGCGGAATTAGGCCGTTATATCACGTCGGAGAATTGAAGTCCTTCATATGAAGAACCCATTGCAGCTTTGAGATTTCGAAAATGCGGCCTTTAGTGCGAGGTAATGAAATTCACCCAAATTCAGCGGCGAAACCAAAAACTAAACGCGGGAGAGCGCGTTGATTTTTCACGGTATATTTACTGACGTTTCGGCTGGTCCACTAACCGAAACGTCAGTAAATATACCGCGAAAAATCAACGTGCGTCGTACTCTCCTGTTCCTTATTCTACCGGGGCCAGCGTTATTTACTGCAATATATATATATATATATATATATATATATATATATATATATATATATATATATATATATATATATATATATATATAGTTGCTGCTATATATCCTGCTATTTTATGTGAATGTGCGAAGTATTTAATCAAGCGATATTATTCGGGAAAAAGTATTCAGACGCCGTGAGTGTGGTGAAACTGTGTCGTGTAAAATTTACCAAAAATTATTTCCTTATGCCATTTCTACGAAACAACTTTTTCTTTAATCTGAAGGTGATAGCCTATTCGCGTCCGTTTCAAATGGCATTATTTTTGACCATGAGGCTACATTAAAAAAAAACGCAGGATTATAAAAAACGCTTTTTTATAAATTAACGCACGGTTTCTTATACGAGGAATAAACTCACAATATCGGCTTTGTAGGTGCATATACAGTCGAGCCCCTCAATAACGAAATCGCCGGGGAAGCGCGAGTTTTGTTTGTTATCGTGAGAATTTCGTTGCCGCGAAAATAGAAAAAATACGCACACCAACTACTCCGCACAACCAAATTTACTTGAAGAAGTCGCTTATCGGGCTCTGTTTCACGTTGCCTTGAAGGAGCTTGACGGCTCGAGCCTCCACAGTTTAGTAAGCTTTGCATACCTTCGTCGTCGTCGTGGGCGCCCAGAAAATGGGAAATGACTTCAAGAGCATCAAGAACTTCGCGCGAGCCTACTTGCCTTTCTTACGTTTTGTTGCTTTCCTCACTCTCGTCGTCACCCTCATATTCTTTGCGCACACCTTTGACGAAAGCGTCGTCGCTGAACTCTTCGTGCACGATCTGGTGGGCGTCAGCACACAAAAAGTCGTGCAGTTCAACAGTGTCTTGTTGAAGTTGTGGCTATCACCACCATCCTCATCAGTCTAATTGTTATCATCAACATCCGACCGAATGTAAACAGCAATGGTCGCAGCGGCGCTTGTTGGCGGAAACGTACGTGCCCGACTTGTTGAATGAGCGCTGCTGCAATTTTCAAACTTATGGGTTCCCAACTAGCTCCTGGGTTGAAAAAAAAAATGTTGCGGATCGCTACCAGAAACTTTCGTTATTGCGGGAGTGCTTTTTAAAATCTCTTCGCTATCGAGAGGGGCAAATGCGTTGAACTCCATGGACGTTCGCCGGGGACGCCAGATTTCTTCGTTGTCGCGAAGATTTCCTCCTTGAGGGCCTTCGTTATATTGAGGGGTTCAACTGTACTACATGACAAAAATACTGCGGGAACAAATAAAGGAGAAATGTTGCGACAAAATCATGGAAAATCTAAAAAAAATCGTTCTGAATTATCGATCTGGGTTATTTAAATTGCGCGAATATTTCGTTCAGACAAATGGAAAGAAACTTGTCGACACAGGGCTGCAAAATGCGAGTGTCGCTTCGTCAAGCTAGCATCCGTGAGCCGGCGCAAAGGACGAGCGCGGACAGTGACTGCCAACTTTCCTATTCCCGGCTGCCTACACGATAAACATTACTATTCAACCCGTACTCTCCATCCGAAATTCGATACTCGCCGGCGCTCGCTTCTCCAAACACGCGTGCATTTCGCAAGACGCACTCCTCCCAATTCTGCGCTGCCTGTGTCTGCGCTCATGCAGGGCCGTCGCCGCTGTGCACAATGCCAACATCCAGCCTATTCCATCACTGCTGCGAGGCAGCGACAACATCAGACAAGGGTGGAGGCAATTAGATATCGGCTCGTACACTCCTCTGCTCTGCACGTCCACGCGTACCCCTGCATCCCCCTCTTTCGTTGCCCATATCTTGATACAAAGAGAAAAGTGCACGGCGGGGGAAAGCGCGGCCCTTGGCAAGACCGACAGAAAGGGCGGTACACTCTCGGGCAAAACAAACAATGTCTCTAAATATGCTAGGAAACCAGTCTATTTTCGGTCCAACGCCAACACTCCTCTGCTGTAGCGCCAGCATCCGACAGAAACGCTGGACACACGCCGATCAGGGCGAAGGAACGCTGTTCTAGCTGTCCGTCTCCGCCGCTTGCACTCCAGACAGAAAAAAGAGAAAGAACGCCTCCCGAGTGTTCTGCACCTTGCGAGGCACCTTAAATTGAGACAGACCTGAGCGACTGCTCTTGGCTATGAACTCGTTTAGTGCAACACGACTTTTTTTTTTTTTTCGGTTGCTATGACGTTGCCGTCGGCCAGCTTGCAGGTGCACGCGCTCGAGGCGCCTATCAACACGGACGAGCGGTTTCGGTTTGCACGAGAAGACAATCGAGCAGCTTTTGTCTCAGTGACGCAAGAGACCTTCGCAGAGATGAGGAATAAGGCACATCCTGTTCGCTCAGCTAAGGCAACAGCAGTATATCGACGAATGCCAATAAAGTGTCGGGCATTAACGAGAAAAAGAAACACAGGGGCTATATATGAGACACTGCACCTTAACGGTCCTTTCATGCGCACTCGAAACTCAGTATACGAATGATTTATTTATTTATTTATTTATTTATTTATTTATTTATTTATTTATTTATTTATTTATTTATTTATTTATTCCTGCACAATCTGGATGCCGGGAATGAAACTCAAGACCTCGCACTTAGCAACAGAAGGTCTTATACATACTGATCCACCAAGCCGAGTGAATGTCAATTATGCTTCTGCAAGTTAATTCAGCGCATGCAGTTATCCGGCAGCTGCTGGTACAGCTACTAAGCGCACTGGCGGATGCTGCTGAAACCACTTACTGGTGCCGTTTCCCATGCGTTAGGGTACAAAAAGGCCAAGCAAAAAAAAAAAATCAATTAGCTAGAGTTCGCATTAAGGCCACACAAATAACTTCGTTAGCTATAACGTGACTGTAGCGTTTATGGACGACCGCTCTGCTTTCGAAAAATTTCATAATACGTAGTATACGCCACATTTCAATAAGACTAACAGAGCATCAATGCACTGAAAATTCGCCCGACTTCGGCGATCTGAACTTTCCCGCGCCTGGATGAGCGCGATTAGGTCGTCCGCACTCGTCCAGCTCGGCAGTTAGTTATAAGTTTGCACGGGCGTCTATAGTTGAACGAACGCATCGATACAACGGCGATTCGTCGCAAACGTTGCCAGCCCTAGCCAAGTCACGATGACGTCCGGTCCGCATTTATGGGCCACCGTTAGCGCCAGTATCCGCGGCGAGCGCGACTGAACGAGCGGCCGACGGCGCACGGGCGAGTTCGCGCACCGGTGCCGTCATAATCTCGATCGGTCGAACTTGGGCGCATTCGCCGGGTCACGCCGTCTCAGTCGAGCGTATGATTCGATCGGCGTACGCTTGTGTATAGCGAACGTCGAATGCATGCGCTCGTGCCGTAAGCGACGACGACCGCCCAAGAGGTTCAAGGTTGGCGTCACATCGATCCAAAAGACGAAATTTGTTGGTACAGGGGCTTCACGAGCGCGCCGCACGTAAGGAAAACACGATACCGCGAGCGAGCGCAGCCCAAAGGAAGCCATGCGAAGTATAGGCGGAATACGTGTACCAAATCCTCTGCGTGATGACGTATACCTCAACGAGAGCGATTGCACTTGTCATAGCCCTAAACCATCGCGCGGAATGTGATGAATTAAAGAAAAAGTAATAAATGGCGCAAATACACCTAAGAGCGAATACACTTATTCTTATTGGCTGGCAAAAACGATATGAAGGCATGCCATATTACTGTACATCGCCTACATTCGCGCGCCGTTTCAGTATGTGAGAATTCCAACACGTGCAGTACATCCACGTCGTTGGCCTTAATTCATCCACACAGTGGTGGTTGATCATTTTACATACGTCTTGAAGGTGCATTCCGCTAAGAAGAATTGATGAAAAGATGCATTCCGCTAAGACCACTAGGGTATTAACCAGGATCCCACGTTTCTGTTATTCACCACCGCATCACTAAGCACCATCGCGTCACGCCCTACCTGAGACTGGCATCCATGGTCTCTAAAGGCAGCGTTAGCAGCTTTACCACATGCCTCTTCCGAGACAGCTGGGACAAGATTTGCTTGAGCAGCTGCTTAGTTTGCAAGCTGTCCACTTGTCCACTGCCGTGCGTCTCTCGACGGTCTCTCTGCCTCTAGGGATATGCCACCGCAGGACCCGACGCAACTTCCACAGTTGAAACGCCTGCCTGCATCTTCATGCGTGCTTCAAGGAACGCTCCCTAAGGCGGGCAGTTCCGGCAGCGCGCTCCTTGGGAAGATCATAAAAGTGCACAGATCAGGAGAGGAGGACGAAAATGATTAATGGTATAGTTGTCGGCGCGGGCGCTAGCACGGCACGGCCGATAAAGCTGATTCGGCCACACATAGAGATGGACTTGGCTCCTAGCTTCGGCAGTTGGACCGCCGTATTGCATGGAAGACAAACATCTAATTACCATAGGCACCCAACTTTCTGTTCGCGAGCGTTTTCGCAATCCACCTTCATGTAAAAAGCGACCGCTGAGACTGGTCGCTCAATCCGAGACCAACAAGCTTCAAAATCGTGATACTTGAACAACAGCCCATTACCGCAGCCTCTATGGACATAAAGCGTCCATTTGACAAAGCTTGACAACAGGAGGGTACGCATTTGGCGTGGTTGGGTCTTGATTACATGCAGAAAACAGCGTTATAAGATGGGACAAAACTGAAGAACACAGACCACCGCGCTGATCACAGCGAAGTGGTCACAGTGCGGTGGTCTGATCTGTGTTTTGTGCCGGTGCTTTTCACATAACCGAAACACGTATAACACGAGCCACGCATTTACTTTCACAGGCAATCGCGTGGAACATTTCCGGCTGCTTAAAGCATGGTGACTGCACAGCTCGAAAGGTGTGCGCTGACGTCACCTTCGGAACACGTCGGCAATGAGCTCCGCACGACTGTCGAGTGTTTGCTTTCGCATGGAAAACGAAACGCGGATTCTGCGCTCCCAATGAGGTGAAAAGGCGCGGTTTCGCGTGCAAAAAGTGTTTGAATGTGCGCTTTTCAGCGCGAGAGATGCAGATGCGCAAGTTCCTTTCACCGACGACAAATAATTGAAGCGCGACTGGCCGCGAATTATGCTCGCGCTCGGGCCCAATGGGCTGCAGCAATCCGCCTTTCTCACGACGACCCGGCGCATGCGCTCTCTCCTAACGGAAAAGTCGCGAAACGTCTCCTCATCTCGGATGCTTTGCTTCTGACAATACCGGTTGTCCCGGACCCTACCAAACCCCTACCAAAACGGCAGAGGGCAGCACAGGAAAATGAAAGAGGCGGATTCGCGCTTGCAGGACACGCATACGCGCGCCGCTCAAGCGATATAATGCTGAAGGTTCCCTCGTGCGTGGGCGACTCCGGCTTCACCACCGCTAGGCCAGTCGGTCAACATACATGACAGCGAAAACGGAGGAGGCAGGCCGAGTGCAAGCAATCATTCTCGACTTCGCAGCGACCTGTCCGAGAACTTTCGACAGCCTGAATGTAGGAACACGATCTGTGGCATCCTACCGTTTAAGACGTGTGCACAGAGCCCGATACTTTGTGCCAAGCACCAAGATATTTAGAAGCGCGGAACTACAGGAGTCGCTGGAAGGAGAACGCTTCCCCGGTAACGCAATTGCAGCCAATGGAAGACAACGAAGAGATGAAAGCTAACTAGAACACTGCGTTCTATAGGCACGCTAGGACATCCCATATATGACTACGAGTTTGATGAGCTTGTGTGGAAATCTCGGCGCAGACACTGTTTTGGAATGAGCGCGCGTTGCATTTGCGCGTGAGCACTGTATACGCGCGCAATAATCCCTAGCTCAATGTCGTAGAGCACGCAGCAACACGAATAAATTCGGCTTTTCGCGCTGTATTTGCGTTCGAAAGCTGCGAGACCGTGAAGTATAGATCTGTGCTTCTCGGTTCCGGATAACTGCGCGCAAGTGCTACCGCAGGCCGCAGTATAAGAGCAAAATGAATAAATGGTACGCACTCAGAAGAAACGCACGGCCCGATCAGTTATTACTTTGGACGAGTAAAACCCGTTGAGATTGCGCGTCCATAAAGCGCGCGCGCGGCCGCTTTCAAACGGCAGCGAGATAGCACGGCGCCGGCCGTTCGCGTATCCAAAGACGCCGACGCGCCGCATCCTCCTCACCCACTCGAGCCAGACGCAGACAACCCGATCAAACGCCCGGCAAAGCCTGGAAAAATCTGGAAGAGAAGCATGATGCAATGCAAAGCGACGCCGCCGCGATTCGAACCTACGAGAAAGCTCTCGCCCTTTTCCTAGCCTTGGCTGTACTGCACGCCGAAGAACTCTCCCGACGCTTCTGGAAACCGGGGGAGAAGGGATAAAAGCGTGCGACGACGAGCAGCAGTCAGGAGTCGGTGAGTAAGTGAGTGAGTGAGTGAGTGAGTGAGTGAGTCGGCCCGGGGATGGTGAAGTTATGCTGAGCGTGGCTCTGTCAGCCAAAGAAGACGTGTTTATGATGGTGTACGATCAGTCGATCGTCGATCTGGAAGAATCGGATGACGACGCCGTGTGAGCCGTGTGAGCCGTGACAAGTTACGACGACGGTTGAACTACGACGATCAACGCTGGAGCTGGCGTGAGTGTTTCCGAGAAGAGAAGAATTCAAGTACCGTCCAAGAATTGTGGACTGGATACGCCATTGAATATTTAGGACTTTAACTGTCCTTGAATAGTTGTAATGCATGAGATTGCATTTGTAGCGTGTGATCTGTTTGTTTAGTTCCCGTTGTGTTAACACCGTTTGAGTTATATTGTGAAGCTGTAAGTGGTACCTGCAGCCGAGTGTGCATGTGTTTGTGATGTTTGTACTGCCTTAACTGAGAACATATTTCGTTGTGTTATCGACACTCGGCTCTGACTCGGTCTTTGAACCACAACCGGCGTTCGCTGGCGCACTAAAAGGACCAACTCTAAATTGTCCGCGCTTTCGTGGTGCGTTTTCGGAGGGCCGAGACGCCAGTCCTTGGAATCCGCCCGGCGATTGCCATCCCCATTAACGGGACAAGTGACAATATAGTAAGGGTACAAATGTTTTCTCGTCGCGCGCACTCAGATGAGCACGACTTCCGAGATGGTGCGTGCAGGCAAAAGCGATGTCGCGACATGAAGCATATCATCAGCTCCTCATCCTAATACTGATCACAACCGCCTGCGTTCGTGGAAAATTTGGAGGGACAGAGCGCAGATATGTATACTTTTACCGGCAAGTCACAGCCCCACATGGTCGTTGATACGACCATTCTCGAGCCAAATAATTTAAACCTCATAGGCGATTATATAGTTGTACCATGCCCTGCCATATGTCTCCCTCCCACTCGCTTACCACAGCTCAGCGGCAGCTACCAGCCAGTCTTTTTCTTTCCTTCGTCCTCATGTTCGCGACTACGAACGTGATCTTGTCTTACTAAATGATGGGCAAACGTTGGAACAGGAAGAACCCAACCGCCATAGGTCCTCGTTCAAGTGAACATGACTAAAGGTAATACGAGTGGCGTCAGGTTGCGTAGCTTGTCACCTCGACACGCGTGCTTTGCACAAAAGAACGCATTCGGTGGCGCAGTAGTGTAATTTTCAACTTTCAAGTCATCTAGTGCGGCGTTTGTTTTACTGATTTTAGTTTCAGCTTCTTTATTTGAGTCATATTTGCAGGAGGTGCGCCGGGCTTCCACAGCGGATACAAGCAGAGCTCCATCCTATCCTGGACAGCCATCTGCGGACTGCCGGCCATTCAACACCGGCACATTGAACTCGCCATTAGAAACAGACGCCTCGCCTCCGCGCTTTGGTCAGTGCGTTTCATGTTGCAGAACCCTATAGCTCCTTTCTCGGATTGAGGGTGCCTTTTCTTTCTTTCATTCTTTTTTTTTTCGTTTCTTCAACGTTTCGTAGCATGCGTTCGTGTCGAACAGTGCAGCCCGTTATGACAAAGAAAGCTGACTTGGAGCAGCAACAGCGTTTCGAGTGTGGGATGCTCGGTTTTCTGTCTCGTCGAAACAGTTCCCGCACTCAACTATATATACTGCGCTGATATATTTACTCGTCTGGCAATCTACAAACGGCATGAACACACACACACACACACACACACACACACACACACACACACACACACACACACACACACACACACACACACACACACACACACACACACACACACACACACACACACACACACACACACACACACACCACAGAGGCAGAGTCTTCTTTTTTTGCGATTTTAGGCTGCACGTGCAGTAAACAACGTGAAGTTTCAAACTGCAGTAAGAGAGGCCCACGCTGCATTCCCTAATTAGATCGCATGCAATGGTTGACAGCCATCACAGGTGAGGTACGCATATACCTTTCTGTGATTTTAAAATTTGGAAATATCCCCGGGACAAGGCGCAGGGAAAAAGCCACTGAGGAGGGTCGGGGATACGCGCATTACTTCTTCGTACCCTGAACACACAGCTCTTTTGCGAGATATACACGGTCTGAATCTCCCACTTATTAAATAACTTGAATTTTCAGCTAAGACAACCATCAAAAACGACAGAAGGTTAGGTGATGTGATGACATTAAGAAATTTGCCGGCATAAAATGGAACAGGGAAAATTAGAGACCATCGGCAGAGGCCTTCAACGTGCAGTGGATATTGTACAGGCTGATAATGACGATGACAAACGGATGCGCGCAGTATTATCTCAAGATGGGACGGAATTAACAAAATGTAATAAACTTTGACTTCGCAAGCTATACTGAAGCGTTGCTCGAATACGCCAACGACCGCTACTTAGGATATGCACGTCATCGCACCGCAGCGTGCACTTCCTTCAAATAACACTCACATCGCTTTAACGTGAGTGACGACGTTACGTCGGACCATGAACATGCCAGAGTAGACACGTCTGGCAAGCCCACGATATGCACAATACTACTAAATTTATTTAAAGACGCCGAACCACCTTGTAACACTTGACTCAAAGCGAACAATCCGGCGTATGCTGCTATTCGCTGTCTGCTTCGCATGAAATAGATTCCCACAATGCGAGCAAGATGTCAGCTAACACTGCCATTTGACAGAAGGCCTTTCCCATATTTAATATATGGGTCATTTCTGAGGGGAATTAGACGTCAGGTTTCGAGCAACATATCGATACTGATCTCGAGAATGATTGAAATCTGGAAATCTGGACGCCGATCCTGAAATGCAGTTTTTGTTCCGCGGTTATCTTTTAACACATGGTGACCGGATAGGGCACCTCATGAAGAAGAAAAAAAAGCTTTAGACCAATCAAGTCTACACGTTTAAGTGCGTGGGCGAGCTTGGTCGCCTTTCGCAGCATCGCGTCGACCCGAATCCGCTCCGACTGGTTGAGTCTCTGGAAGGGAAGATGTCAAAGTGATGCGACTCATCACACAGGCGTCCATCACGAGCAGCAAATCCCGTTCTCGTAGACATGAGCACCTGCTGAAAACACGCCTAATCAAGGCCAGAATCTGTTCGGCCTGTCGGAACATGAGCGAGACAGTACTTCGCCTTCTCGTTGGTTTTGAACGTGCAGTCGAGCACAGTCCGCCGAGGGGACGCCGTCAACGTGCACCGTGTGAGCCCTCGCTTCGCGAGACGGCACGCTTCCCACTGGATCCTTCCTTAGCTTTACTCTACTGCGCCTTTCATCGCATCGCAGTCAGCAATAACGATTGCACGATGGTTGTGGTAAGACAGGAGGAGAAACCTTATTACGCCCACAAAGTTATTCAACGCGACGTGCTCGAGGTGATCGCAGGTTGTCTCATCCAGTAGCGCGAAACCCACAGCGCGCTGGCCCCCGTTCTTAATGCGGCTCCGCAGCACCCTTTGCCGGTGCAGCTGTTTCTTCTGAGTTCTCTCTGTTTTCGCTTGTGCAACCACGCTCCATCAGCAACGGTGCAGCACGCGCAGAAAGCCGCAATACTCGGCCCGCTCACATAGACGCATCCTCGACGGGTTGCCCTCACCTTTCTGCCGGGCTGCTCTGCTATGTTCTTTCGTTGAAATAAACCTAGCAAGGAACACACACCGGGTTCACTGACGCGCTTACTGACGCCGAGCAGACAAGATAGAGTCAACGTAAAATGAAACTAAGAAAAAAGAAGATGAGTGTTGCAGCATCCTTACCCATTCTATTACCGGCTCGTGGTATCACTTCAAAGCTCAAAAGACTACGAGAGCTCGCAGAAGCGATTCGGCATCGCGTAGTGATTTCCTGGCTATACACTATCATTCCGAGCAGGGAACAGAGAACTAAATTGCTGATACGAATGCCACTTTTCATGGGTCTTCCGGAGTAATGGATACGCAGGCTTACTTTTCCTGGGTCACCGCCAAACCAGCAAAGAAACAAACAGTATTTCAATTCACTGCCCGTAAAAGCTGCTTTGCGTGTTGATGTATAACGCAGATGAGGAGCTGAACCCCGGAGAGTTTTCTCAATTCTGGGGTATTACGAGCTTAAACGACGATTTGTTTAGAAGCCACGGCGTATTGGGGGACAGCGGATTAATTACGGCCACCTACAGGGTTTGTACGTGCATCCAATGCGCGGAGGACGAGCGATTTGCATACCGCCGCCACGGAGTGCGGTAGCTGTGACCGGGATCCAACCCCTAACCTAATGTTCAGCAGAGCAATACCATAGTCACTGAGCTACCGTGCTGGGTCAACCATGAGTTTTAAGAAAGCAACGAGCAGCTTGCCTGTTTTTGTCCCGGTGCCAATGGAATGTGCACTGTACGATACCCCTGCCATTCTGCAGTCGGCGAAGCCCGCACAACTTTCCCCGTATGATGTCTGTAACGCATGCATAGGTCAACCTTCGATAATGCTTAATAAATGCCAGAAACCATATCACACATGAGTGTACAGATGTGTCCATTATTGCCGGTTTCGCCTTGGCACTGCCTTCTCTGGAACATGCGCAAGTAGGGTTTTTCTTTTACTTTTTTCATTACGCGACCCCTGAATTGACAGCCGGCGTTTCTGTCGCTTTTATTTCACTTGTGTGCGTGTTTTCCATTCTCAAATTTTTAGACATTTACGAAGTCTCACCACAGACACTTATGGGCGAAGGAAGAGCCTTAATCTGTACGTTTACTTTTGTAACTGCATAATCTGAACTGTGCACACCTCAAACACGGAGCAGGACTGATGTACAGTGCTCACGGATTGAAACGCGACGTCAGAACCTTCAGTATAACGATTGGTATGCGCAGCTGCTGGAGATAATCATGTCATGTCGCTACAATTATGCTTCCTGAGAGTAATCTTGGCTCTGAGTTCGAGTCAAAATTAGGCCGATATGACACGAACTAAGCCGGTGGAAAAGAAAGTACGTGCATTACTAAGCCATAAATCGTCGCGTTTCATTCCATGAGCACTGTTCGAAGACGACGGAATGTGCCACGACTGGTTTGAAATGAAACACCGGCCTACAAATTCAGAGTAACTTCACGTCAGAGCTTCCTCCCGGCCTACATTAAGTACACAATTCTTAACCGGATGTTGAACGAAGGTGTCGTACTAAGGAGGGGCACGTAACCGATTGTGAACTTCTAGCTTCCATTCAACACCGCCGTGTGTGCCTGTACAGTAACAACCGTAACTATATGCCGACTCTCAATTAGGTTTTTATTCGCGATCTTGGTTTGCAGCACGGGTGAGAAACAGACCATGCGTACACGCTGCATCTCGACTGACTGGCAGCTGAAAGAGTTATGACCGCCTGCTATTAGAGAGAGTGACAAGAGAAAGTCGTTTTGACTGCATGCTACTGTCAAAACCACGAAGTGCGCTAAGATGAAAGCAAAACGCCAAGTAAAAACACAGTGCTGTTTTATTTTTCTTTCTTTATTTAAATGCTCATCTCAGTGACATTGTTCTCCTTCTGCATCACTGCTAGATGATTACTGCCAGATGGAAGACAGAGGTATTCAGCGCAAGGACTCAACGAATGATGAATCGTGCAGCTCGACTGCATTACGCAAAGTCCCACAGAATTACGGCATTAAAATGAGCTTTGAAGCGAATTACTAAACATCTGAGCACACACTTACTATACCGCGACGTCCTTGTATTCAATCATGTTTAGACGTAATGTACGGAACGCAGAAAAATGCGTCGCACGGCAGCGATGGCGGGGAAGCTCGAAGCGTAAGCGAAAGTGGATTTGGCACGGCAAAAGTGCTTCCCACACCACGTAGCGCACGACTTTTGAAAGTTTAACGAGCCTATAGCGCAGTTCACTAATACGCGTGGATAAGGGGCATCTACGATGAGGCTTTCTTTCAGAATAGCGTTTGCACAGGTTCTACCAACGTCGTAACGCGCCGGCGGAAAATAAGTGCGAACAGCGGAACGATGGGGCAAGTGGCACCTTTCGTGTTGTGCGAACGCCCAGCACAGTCGCTCACACTTGGTTTATACTACCCGAAACTTCCGCATTGACACGTCCGCATATTTCATTAAATACTATCGCCGCTTTAGCGCCGGAGATCGCTATACCGACCTGAGTGGCCTGTGCGCTCGGCCTCTCTTCATCGTATTACGTTCGCACGAAATCAACTATAATAGCTGCATCAGCATGTTACATTGAACTCACTTTGATAAAATTAGCTGGGAACCAACGTAATGCACGCTTTCACAAAATACAGGACGAGCACCGACGAAGGATCCCGCAACGAACGCGGCATGAGGAGGAGCGTCACGCAGTACACGCGCTCGTCCCAAGACAAACGTTTCGCGATGCTGCCCACTTTACCAATTTAACTGAGCGGCCTATGCAAAACTTAGATTACGCTAGCTCCGACGATACACGCTTGAAGCCACTAGCCAGCTCGGCTCGGCCTTCGCACTGGCAGACGCCTTCCAACATGCAACCACGGCGAAGCTAGAAGAGGTGCGCCCTCTCTAGATCACGATAAGTCTGATAATTCCATCGATGATAGCGCGGGAAAACATCGCGCAGCAAGCCAGCGCACCAAGCCAGCGCACCAAGGCAGCGCTCCATCGTGGGCTCGCTAGGGTTGAGGCGGCAGCAAATTGGACACCAGGTTTAGTTTCGTGCCCAAGCTAGAAAATGCGAGTTTCGACTTTCACTCACTTTCGATAGTTATAGAATTTAATTTATTTTCTCGCAGAAAGACACTTTCAGAACAGTTTCCCACCACAATTACTGCGGGGAGTTCTTGCACTATGGTGTCTGCCGCGTGCATGGACAGTTCTGCCGGCGTGAGAACGACGGTTAATACATGAACTTGCGCAAAACGCCGTCCTTCCGGCTTCAAAGGGCGTAGTGTTTCAGTGAATAATTCCTCCTGAGCAAAATATCGCGTTACGAATTAACAACTCGCAGCGATTGTGCATTTGCGAGGAGGCTTTTTTTTCTCTCTCTCTCTGTCTTCTGTGCGTATAAAAGTGAGGGATGCTTCGAAATTCGAGCCAATGAAGGCAAAATGCGTAGTAGCAAGCCATACCATAAAGTTATTTTAAGCCACAAGCACAAAGCTCAGACAAATCCGTGTACTACATGTCGTTCCCATCGTATACCTGAACGACCGCAGCGCCTCAGTTCCCTTCGCTGTTAGCGCTCAAAAACAAAAGTTGTTAGAGAGCGCTTGTGTTGCCGCCTTTGCCTCTTGTCTGCTGGTTTTTTAGAGCTCTCTTTAGAATGTCGTACCAACTCGCCCAACAATCAATTCTAGGTTATCCGGTGAACTACTTGTATCACTTCTTAGGCTACGTTGGGCTGCGATTCTGGATTCGTCATCACGGAAAAAATTATTACGAAAGTGGCAACTGCTTATGCTTCAGTGCCAGCAACTGTGATTTTGAGCGCACTCATCATGCCGTAGACCTTTTTTTATTGTCACAAGTTCTAGTCATATCAAGAAAAGTCATGCAAGACGCGTCAAAAGTCATTCTTTCAAGAGCGCGAGACATACGTCATCATGGTATGAAATGATTGCTAAAGTCAACAATTTAAGCTGGAATCTCAGGAATTATGATCTTGAAGTGTTTGTGCTGCACATATTAATATTTTCGACGAAAGGCTTTTGCATTTGGTCCTTGAAATGAAAATGTGGATGGTGTTTTTCACACATGCGTGGCTACTTTTGGCTACTTTTACTGCCCTTGGCTCAAGGTGGCTACTTTTTAGCTGGTTTTGCCAATTTTCTGGCCTTTTCGATCTGGCAACCCTGCCCGGAATTTCGCGGACGCGTTATCCTATCTAGCGTAAAATACCTATCGAATGCTCTGCCATGCTTGTCGGCCGCGTTTAGAAGCGCGCGCGCGATGAAGACATCAGTGCGCAGAACGGCGGCCGCCTGCCCATCCATGAATCGTAATAAGCGCACTCGTACCAACTTTGTGTGGCACTCTCTTGGGAAGAATGTATGACTACATGCATTCTTAAACATAAAGCCACTAATCAGGGAGAACATGCATGCGTTTATTATATTTTCCTGTGTACCTTACTAACTATACTAGCTGCAGGAGTTAGTAAAGCTCGCTGTTATTAGCCAGAACGGTTTCTTACTGTTTTTAACTAATTAACTACTAAGCCACTTCAACCCGCCACGGTGGTCTAGTGGTTACGGCGCTCGACTGCTGACCAGCTGGTCGCGGGATCGAATCCCGGCCGCGGCGGCCGCATTTTTGATGGAGGCGAAAATGGTCGAGGCCGGTGTGCTTAGATTTAGGTGCATGTTAAAGAACCACAGGTGGGGGAAATTTCCGGAGCCCTCTACAATGGCGTCTCCCATAATCATATCGTGGTTTTGGGACGTTAAACCCCAACAATCATTATTATTACTAAGCCACTTCTATGTTGCAAAGTGATTTGCAGATCCATGGCTGCACGAGATAAATATCGACAGAACTTTGAAATCAACATGATAATTTCTTCTGCCCTATAGAGTGACAGTAGTGGCGGATATTAGAACTTCCGCAAGTATCCACCGAAACATGACTTAAATAACTGCCAAGTAATTATTTTTTCAATTAGCAGGTACGTATGTATGCCCAAGCTGAAAATTTGAAGTCACATGCTACAGAAAACCTACCATTTTGATGCAGATGTAGCGCCTATCACAACCTTTCAGAAACGCGTCCCAAAAATCAGCGGCGATGTAGCCTCCTGTTCGGGTTCGCACTAATAAACATTTATTTCTTTTTATTATTGCTGATGGTCACCAGTATTCTCATAATCAGAAGAGACTTAAATGTTATATAGGCTACCTTCGTTACACTAAATTTCGTCGAAGTATCGCACGAAGAGACGGCTAGCTAGCATAATATAGCTGGAAAGATATGCTATTTTGAATTTCCCTTGAGAGGTGCCATGTCATTAGTGTTTCTACTATTGACAACGTTTTACTCTGTTGCTGAATTTTCCTCTCGTATTTTCATCGTTTTTTTTTTCACTGCGATGCTAGAAACCCTAAACAGGTAGAACTTTTTTTTTCCGACCTTTTTTTTTTTTCCTTATATTTCACGAATAAGCACCTCCCAGGCTATTCGATGCGAGCACATCCAGGAGAAAACAAAAAAAAAAAAGCTCTTTTTAACGCCTCCACTAAAAACAAAACAAGTAAAAAGCTTTCAGTGGTTAACGAACCGACCTCTTCGCTCTTTATTCATCGCAACTTCCCGTTCAGACCGACGGCGAAATGCAATATAACGTTTCATTATACGCTCCCCTTATGTAATTGCCTTGCATCACAGTCGATCGAGACGCGGCCTCGATGAAAGAGTCCGAAAATAACCGCTCCACGATACGCGCGGTGTCAATTACGCCAGTTTTTGAGAAAGTACCGTAACACACGTGTAGGCGTTCGTTGACCAGGAATTGAAGATTCACTTCCGCATTTCGAATAGCTTCAAGGGGTTTTCCGATATGAATGACACAGTATAGTGTAGGGAGCTAGAGAACAATTGCGAGCAAGTGCGTTTCTTTGTTTGTACACTTTGCACCCTTCTCAAGACACACACGCCTTCTCGCGTCTGAATGCGGCCGTCGCGACAGGGAATCGAACCCTCCGTGTTGCGCTTGGAAAGCAGAAACCGCTTTTACCGAATCAGGCGTAGCGTGCACGGTCCAAAACCATGTTTCTTCTTTGATTTCAATTTGTGCCCAGCTTCAGAGAAACTGGTCAAGTTCTGGTTAATCTCCACAGAGAAGAAACATAAGCGCTAAAAGCGGATTAGGCTCTTCTGAGCAACGGAAGAATAACCGCAGTAAAACTGCTTACATTTGTACCGCACAGTAAGTTCGAGTGTTCGAATTAGTGACAAGGAGGTGAAAAAGTCAGACTCCTTTCTTCAACGACCTCACCTTCCTGCACGCATATAGTCGGGACACGCACACGGTTACCACTAAGCGCACGCAGTACCGAATATTTTGCGATTTCCTATATTCACCGCCTAGTGTATCCAACTAAAGACTCATTATTAAAACGATTGTCCGAACCCCAAGGTACACTAGCTTACATATGCCTGAGAATTTCAGTAATTCACATGAACTTTTTTCGCTTTACTCGATATACTAGTATCCCTCGATGCAGCGCGTTCTGCAGAGCCAGCGGCAGACTTATTCTGCAGCAGTAGGTCACGTTGCCTATATAAACTGTTCAAGCTTACGTCAGTCGAAGCTACTGCTTTTATCCTCAACGATTTTTTCGCTAATTAGCCAAGTAATTGATGCGCAAAAAATTGCGTTGGAGGCGGATGAGGCCAGATGACCGAATATAGCATCAGTTAGGTCTCATATAATCGCGTATTGTACCAGTTCTTCTTTGTTCTTTCTTATAAGCTTGGCTAACGTTATGTTGATGCACGAGATTTACTGACGCCACCACCGCTGTGTCCTTTTCTAGTTGGAGAAGGCTTGACTGCGAAGAGCGCGGTAGTTTTTATGCTGCAAGGCATCAACACAGAGGGTTAGCTATCTGCGTGTGGCAAACGGCACGACGGCATCATCGCAGCAGCTTTCTCTCGAATAGAGCTGAGGGTGCAGGGTGGACTAGGCGGCACGTGGAAACAGTTAATTTTTTGTTACGTGCCCTCCTAAAGTGTCGACGTGACACTTGTTTGTCCTCGCAACACAGAGCGCGTATCACCTTTCCTGTAACATTTATCGTTTACTCCTCAAGTAGTGCACGTTACGCCACGCTCGCCCCGAATTAAGGATGCGTGATTACCTCATCGAACGCTCGATTCAAGTCTTACCTTTCTGCTGTACCCACGCTTTCATTTTCGCACCGCTTTGACGAAAAGCCAAGCTATCCTGCACCCCGTCCCCCTTTTATTTTTCTTTCTTTCTTATCAGCGATCATCGCCGCCGCCAGAACGTCCGACGCGGAGAGCAAGTGATATTCACGATCGCATCAGTAGCACGCCTGTCGCTGGGCAAACCACGTCAAAAGCTGCAAGAACGGTCCCAGAGCTCTCAAAATGATAGCAGGCTTACGCGAATTTAAAAATGTGATCATCACGGCTAAGCCACAAGTGTGGGCAATGCATCGATGAAATGTTCCGCAGGTGGACATTTGAAACGATTTTTGTTTCCTGCTGCAAAGTTGAATTTCGGACTAACAAAAAAAAAAAAAACGTTCAGCTCCAGAAGAAGGATCGGTTTTTCCCTTTTGTTGGGGATCTACACCTGGCTCACTTTAACTCAGGACAACGGAGATGTATGACCACACTCCATCGACTTCCTTCACATATGCGTTACCTTCCTATAAACACCGCTCTTTCTAAGAAGGACAATACTACCCACTCTACAAAGCCTTCCAACGAAAGCACGGTGCGCTAACCGTCGCAGTACTGCGGGCTGCCGAAGTAAAAATTCGGGAAGCGGCCGAGCACACGCTGTCCCAAACGGACTGGCACAAATCTGACTCCCCAATACAGTCACATCGGCCTACTATCATGCACGCTTCGTGATGTGGGCGTATATACGCGTACCTCAAACGACACATTGTCGATTAATTGAACCTGGAATAAAATACGTCTACTTTTACAACAACCGACAACTTACGCGATCGTTTCCAAATGAATCATGTAATACCAGGTGCACTCAACGCAAACCATGAATCGGGCTCGCTTTCATTCGCCTGCGTGCTCAAGTGGTAGAATCCCTACCGAATTTTCATTCAAGCTTTGTCTCAACGTAGTCACAGCTGACATTGAACGAGTCAAATCACGCGTTTGAAAAAAAAAATGCCAGACTGGTTCTCAACCAGCCTCAATTTCTGATGCACGCCGGGGTACCAAAGTGTCACTTCCAACAGCTACCGCTTCTTTCGTTCTGCGAGTACATGTGAAGAACGACCTCCTGACGAGGGTGTGGCATTTTAAGGAGACTACACGAGGACACACAGTCGGCAAGACGATTAGGAGCAAAATGTGCTGGAGTGCAATGATCGAGCATTGTTATGCTCGAGCATTACAAGCAGCTCGGAAAAAAAGAGCAAAGGGAAAGTAAAAGAACGTTTCACTGAAATGTCAACTTTTCTCTCCCCAAATCTACTATCGTTTCACTCCGGTAGAGTGTCCGTAACGACACATTATCTACAGATCGAACGCACCACGTCCTCGAGGCAACTCGTAGTCTTTCCGGAACGAAGCGTGCAACACTGGGAGCGCGCGCTTTGAAATTAACGCGTGGAACAAAGAAGCGACCGCGTGAACGAAAAAGCACGCGATCACGAAGTCGCCTGGTGAGTGGCGCGCATTTACCTGGGATCAAACGCACAGTTGACGGGTCCGAGTCCTGATCGCCGATCGAGGGGGACAGTGGCGTCGAATTCTGACCGGCCAGCGAGTCAGGAGTTGTGACTTGCGTCACTTCGAACTTGCCGGTTGTCGTCGATGTAGCTTCCATGTTGAACGCGAAGCGTTGTCGACCGTGCACGCCGGCTTAACTTACCACGGGCATTGCGCCCACCTGCGTGTCAGATCGCACCGGAAACGAGTCAGTACGCGCTGAGCACGCCGAGTCACGGGCACGCGTCCCAGAACACACCGAAAAGCGACGAAACCAGCGTCCAACGGCGACCAACAGCCCTGTCGCAGTGCTCGCGCGATCTGGCCTCACCGGCGCCCGAACCGCTGCTGCAATGCAACGCGCACGCGCGACCGTGTCCCTCCGCGCCCGGCCTCCTCGCCCTGAGGCCTGTCCGCGCGGGAAAACTAGTCCGTCCGTTCACGAATCGTTTGCCCACTTATAAATATCCTTTCCGGTTCTAAACACCTCAAGAACGAAACCCGAAGCCCCTTTGGACTGCAAGTGGACATATTCGCCGATGTAGCATGCGTAGGATGTCGGGACCACAGCTTTTTTTGTTTCCTTTTGGGCCCTTTCAAATCAATGCCTCGGGCCTTTCCGAGCAGACGACGCAGCGCCGCAGCGCCACCAGGTCCAAGTGGAGGCTCAAACCCCGAGCCCCGCCTCCGTTTTGTTCTCTTTCTCCTTGAGTGTGAGAGAGAGAAGCGGGTTACTCTCGCTCCTAGAGCTACGCCGAGGTCCACGTTTGGTGGCGCCACATGACAAGTGCTCTTGAAATCGGCTTTTTTTAGCTGGGAGAGGTGCAGACGACGCGGGCCCCCTTTTGTTTTTATTCGTTCACGCTCGCGCCCGGTTAGGGAATCGTCTTTCTTATTTTCCCCTCCGTACGTCAATATAGGCCCCAGCGCTGGCATCACCGCTCCTATGCGAGAAGGGAAAGCTTCGATGTCTACTGCGGAGCGTGTCAGCCCCTTTTACCACCTGCCTCTCTTTATACTGCTCGGAAGTTTCTCACCAGATAAAGTTCGGTGAAACCTCATACTCTACAACTGTCCCAAAGTGACATCATTATAAGCACGCGACCGCGATTCAACATTTTGTTGGGCCGTAGTTTCTAAAGCACACACTCAAGCTTCCTAGACGGCCATTGTTTTTTATTCAACAGCAATGGGCGAGTGATGCTGCTTTGAACAATATAGGAACAAAATAAGTAATAAAATATTAAAGACCAGCGTGCGTCTCGAATATACAGTGGTTTCGATTTAGCCTGACAGCATTACCAAACAACAACAAAGTGGGCAAAGAAAGCCTCGCATGGTGCTGGCATAAAAAAGAACAGAAAAATGGCGCGTTAAGTTACAACGACGGTAGTTGCACGTGAAGTGGAAGTGTTTGGGCACTTGACCGCTTAAGGGAATTGCATTTTCTACCACCTATCCTCTTAGGGAGAGGGAATGAATTGGGCAATGAATCAGGCTAAAAAAAAATAAAAGAAAATAAGCTGCACAATTTCTACACTTAAGAAAAAGAAAAGGACAGCAGATATATCCCGAGCTTTAGATGCAACGGCGAGAGCTACGAAATGCGAACAAGGTGGCATGGCGATGCGCAGCGCCCATAGTGAAGGCACTCCGCCGTAATTCAATTTTCCGAGAGCAAGCGGCGTTGCGCTGTTCCGCGCACCTCTCAGGTAGCAAGGATGGAGTAATATGCTCCAAGTGCTCCCTCTAGAAAGTCGAGGAGCTGCCAAGGACGATAATGACGACAGATGAAAATAGCGCATTTTCCATTAAATGGGCGGTCGACTGCTAACGGCGATTTGTTGCCATTCAGACGCAGCGAAGTTTGCGCTAAACACGGAGGCGTACTCTCAAACTACCCGAGAGTGAACTTGCTTCCGTATTCATTCAGAGTGATGCAACGACCGCGCTGCTTTTGCTACGCGACATCTCGGGCGGGATGACGCATGAGGCACCCCCTGCTGGGCACAGCATGCATGAAGCCCGAAAACAAAAGTTACGAAAACAATACAGAAATACAAGCCTGTGAGAACAGCAACGTCGTGTCATAATGTCTCTTTTCTCTCCCTACCGCCAGAAACAAAGTTGCGCACTCTTCTTTTGGAAGAATTCCTTTCGTGTTGTCAAGCTGCATAATTTTCCGCAAATCTTTGCGCTGGAACAAGACCAGTAAGCAACGGCGAGTTCCCCTTTCTGAGCGCATACTTGTCACATGTAAAAAAAAAAAAAAACTGCCACGCAAATCGCTCATTACCAAGGGAGACCTACGTCCAAAACGTTATAGCTAAGCTATGTCTCCTCATCTCGAATATTCTAGAACAGCACTTAATGTGGCTCATTCTTAAAGTCCCTGCATGTCTATGCGCTGCTTCGAAGACTATATTACGCGTACAAACTACCGCAGGCGTGTCGCCTGTCGCGAAAACGGAATAGAAACGTTGATTCCGTACTTTCACGCCACCAACCTTCCAGCCACGTTTTACTATCTCCACAGTCCGATTCACTCAGGTTTTGTCTATATGTACGATCTTCCTTTATCCAAGCGGAGCGCACCGCTGCCTTCCAAGGCAATTAAGTGATTCCCGTAAGTTATCTCTAAGAGGAGGAGGAGGAGTTCCTTGGCAAACGCACCATCACTCCAGGGCATCGGAGCAGACGTCAAATGCACCTCCTTACAACATTTTAATTGAGAAAGTGCAGGTTCTTGATCATCAGTGACATCAAAGGATCTTCCCGGTTGAAAGGTCAACGCAGTGCCCTTTAACGCCGTGGCTCAATATTTTTTTAGGGCAATAAAATGATTATGTTTGAGTGGCTACATGGATATGGTTCCAATGTATTCCACAGGTTGAAAATAACGGATCGCGAAGGACTGAGAGTAAACTATGCAGAAGACCGATTCACATAATCACCAACATATTTGAAAAACAGTTTTAATGCATGCAATCTTCAACTATACGCGATCTAATGCCTGCGATCAACTACAGCGATCTAATGATCGCAGTAGGCAAGAAACCGGTCTGAGAGTGTTGAACCTGATAGAGAATCTAACCTAATAGACATGACGTTGCTTTGCGCTGCTGTGGTGTTTCCCCATCGTTTCACCGAATCTCTAGAATCACCTCTGTGAGAATAAAAAAGAAACATAATATAAAAATAATATTTGTTGGGGTTTAACGTCCCGAAACCACGATATGATATTTAAAAAAAACAGTTGACAAGGTGCGCTTAATAGTGAACGGGTCTTCCTTGTGTCTTTTGTTCGCCATTCGTGCCAAAAGATCGCATATATACATGATTACCTGACCTATTGCAGGCATATGTCGAAGACATCGTACGTTAAAATAGAAGACCAAAGAACATCGCGGGAAAAAAAATGCGACAAAGCTGAAGCAACAGCAATAAAATATGTAACAAGTGTATCTCGGTGCATGTTTTCAAACAAACTTCACAAAACGTCTTTTGCACATGAAGGTGCAGAGACGAAAACACTGCTATTAAGTGGACGGTTCTCAAAGCTAGACATAAAATATGATAAGCTGGTACCATAAGCAAAATGGCAAATCCTATAGCCATATCTTAAATCCCCGAAAGCAAGAATTTAAAAAAAGATCCAGTTAGAATGTCCCTTGAGAGTTGGCTAAGTGACGTGAAAGCATGATTTCAGTGGAGGCTGCGGCCTTTTGTAGAACTTTTTTTTTTGTCGGCATCAGCATGGTGTCTTTCATTTACAATCCAGAGTTTTTGAGCGTCTGTATAAGCCTATTTGAAGGTGCTTCCCGCGAACACAGAAACGCGTTTTCAGCGTCAAGTTTTCGCAATGTCATAATTTTCCTGATTTGCTGAATCATCGATGTCGGCTCTATATCTCGTCCTAGAACGGGATTTACTCCAACATCACGACATTCAACGAAGTCTTCATGGAAAGTGTTCTCCTTTCCAGCAAAAGTACAACGCATACACATATGGTTCAGATATATTGGCAATGTTATTACAGGGGATCTTACAATATCGATTTACCCCTTAAACCGCGTGAAATTCGTTTTTTTTTTTCCCCTTGAAAGTGGAGGGGTGTCATCTTCTTGCTTGGTCGGCATGCATTATGGCGTATGTTAGCATATCGATACTGTGATGTTCTATGATACTGTGTTAAAGTTCCCTCAGTACACGAGTGTTTTGTGGAAATGGTTGTTCAAGTGCGGGATGCGTATAGGATGAGTGATAGCGATGAAGATGTCATATCTGTGCATGATGCGGTAACGCGCATAAAACGAGTATGATGTGTGATTATTAGACTATTTTGATTTGTAGTCAAGAAGGCAATAAAGGAAGAAGGAAAGTGTGCAGCGCATACGTTAAGACACTTGCCTTCACAGCGTGTGGGCCCGGGTTCAAACCCAGCACCACCAAGAAAACTTACTTCGTTCTGTACATCTATTTTTTTATGACTATGATCGTCTCACGTGACAGCGGTGCCGACGGACGGACAGTAGTCTTACCGAGATGCATAGAAATGGTTACACATTTAAAAATGTAACATCAACTTACGCAGCATGAGAATGGCAAAATATTTCATGTTTTGTCATTCTCTACGAATGTATACATTCGCCGAGCATGACAAAAACTATAGTTCTTTGAAAAGGCTTTCAAAGAACCAGCACTGCTCGACGGCTGGCTTGATTGTCGCGATGGAGTGACACGGCGACGGTGTCGTTGTTGGCTGCAGTAGCAACCAACAACGCCGCCATCGTCATGACGATGCGTCACAACATATGCGTCATAACGTAACAAATACGTCAGTCGGCAGACACGCCGTCACACTTTCATTTGTCCAAAAAGAGCATGCGCTAGCTAGGGCAAAAATTGCGGTGAATCGCACGCTTCGACCTCAATAAACGCGCGCAAGAGGAAACGAAACTAGGACGAAACCGCTGCGCTTCAAGCAAGCAACATCATTTCGAACTACATAAAAACTGTCCACACACTTACACATGTCCGCTGTTTCTTGTGGTGGAAGCACTAGTCTTTTGCGATCTCTAAGCAGAAAAAACTAGGACATGGTAACATATGGGAAGAAAACATACGTTTGCTGCAGTAAAATCTCAAGATAACATTAGAATGACTCGTTGTTTTCTTCGGCAATATTTTGACGACACATTATCGAACGATGTTTTGATGTACATTTTTTTTTCTTTTTTGAAAATTTCTCTCTTTCATTGTTTGAGACCGCCGCACCAATAGTCGCGCTCAAATCACAAACTCCATGATGTCTCCGGTTGTGCAGCGCTTTTCTTTCCAAGTTTCGCAACGAATAAAAAATAATAATAATAAAGCGCTCATTGTTCTGGCAGCCTTCGACTTCGCAGCGTTCTTGAGTTTCGTTTGCGAGGCTCATTTCGCAAACCTTCCCGTTTCGACAAGGGCAAGATTTCTGCGATAAAGATACATTCAGTCTGCGAGCAGAGTTATTTAGAAAAATATAATTGCCTCAAACCACGCAGGCTTCCGCAACGCGCTACATGCAATGCGTGAACAGTTACGTCATTCTGGCGCTGTTTGCGATCGACAAAGACTCATTATATTCGCACAATCCGAGCCCTGCCAAGTGCACGCAAGATTACTTTCTTTATATAACCTTCACTCAATCGTCTTCTGCCAGAACCTTTAAAGGGGTCATGAACCACTTTTCCAAGTAATGATCTAATGACCTCAGTATCGGAGTTTACTGCCTCCCGAATCGATTGCCGCAAAAATTTATCGAATCCGTCAAGAATGAGCGGAGTACGGGGGTTTGGCGCACGCTCTCAGCGCTTTCTCTCTTTTCTCGTGCCGACGAGCGCACTGGAAGCTACATAGGGAGGGATGATACGGGGGTAAGAAGTTACGTCAGCGCGCGTCATGAAACGCGATCGCTCTCCCGCTGTGATTCGCATGCGCGAGTGCGGCTGCCGTGTAAATTTAGCAGACTGAGGAGTGCGGCGCGGGCAAGTGGCGGCACCCCGTGGCAAGAAGCGCATCTCATTCGGCTATCGGCCAATAAGCATGCTATATCTCTTACGACGTAAACTGGCAGATCCGCGACGTCAACGTGCAGACGCCCCGCCCACCGACGAGAGTGAGAACCGGCCTCTGTTTGAAAAGAGGGCGCCTGAGGAAACGGCAACTTCGCGCTCCGCTTGTGGCCTTTACGCGGCGCGCACGACTGTAATATTTTCCAGAGCAGTTCATAGCCGTGCCAGCTTTCCGCAGGATGTGTTTTATCAACAAGCCCAAGGGGTGCTTCATGACCCCTTTAAAACAGTGTTCGAAATATAGCCAGAGTTATACACCAAGAAAACAAAAACAAAACAGCGGTATGAAATTCAGTGCGTACATTTTGCTTTAAAAAGTAAGTGTCAGCAAGTAGAGTGAGATGGCTAAGTAAAATTTAGCGAGAAGGTATCGTACTTCAGGACACGAAATCTAAAGCGCAGAGTTTTGCTTTGCAAAAACAAAAATAAACCCGACGCCCCAGCGCAGTAAAAAGGTATATCATCCCTAAAATACCGTGCGGAAATCTGCTCAAATAAATTAATGAGTAATAGTCATACGTTTGTACATACGAGCAGTTTAGTACGAATAAATGGTCACATAAGCATGCATAGCTACAAAACATTCCACGTAATCAACACAGACAAAACTTCTCGATCACTGGATTACCATCGTCTGTGCGCGCGTTCTCTACATTCTGCATTAACATTTATGCGACAGTCCTCGAGTGAAGGCACTATACATTTTGTCCATGCCTTGTATCTGGGTCACGCCTGAATTCCTTCCTGTAACGCGAAACCGTACATAGGCGCAATTTTTAGATGCGAAGCAGCTCTTTGACTAGCCTGTGTAACGCTGTCTCTCCGTGCGTCCGTACGAACGCGCAACGCGCTCCCCTCGCCGCAGGTGTTGGAGCGGTGCCAAGTAGGTCACGCCGCAGTTGCTCGTTGACGTCACGCTCCCCTCGCAGTGCGCGCTGACGTCACTCTCTCCCTCGCCTGCCGCGCACTCGCCGCAGCGCCCGCAGCTGTTGCCTCGTCCGTTCGCCCGCAACACCTGCCGCTACCGCCGCTCGCTCCGCTACCGTGACCGCCGCTCGCTCCGCTACCGCGACCGCCGCTCGCTACACCGCCGACTCGTCGGTTCACGCGCAATAAACCTGACGCGCGCCTAACGTACGCGTTGAAACATGTCTGCACGTGTCACCTCTCTCTCGCTTCACCCTCTCCACCGCTCGCAACGCTCGAGCGCACATCGAGTGCTATAGTCGCGGGAGACTTCAACGTTTACGTCAGCGGAGGAGGAGGAGAATGGCTCGTCGATTACATGCGTGACGTGCACTCGCTGAAGTGCGTGTCGGCGGAACGGAAACTACCCACCACGATAAGGGGAACGTGCATCGATCTGGTCTTTGCCAATTTCGACGTCGAATGTCTGCAGGAACCTCTCAGTGTGTGTGGCATCGGAGACTACCATCATCATCACGAGCAAGCATCACGGCTCGCCGGCTGCGTGTTCGGCTCGTGACGCTCGCGCTACGAGTGAACTCGGGTGTGCTTTTGTTCCATGCTGATGTGGAATAAAGTGCCACAGATGTTTCGTTAATTGAGTGGCGTGCTTCATAACAGTGGCGACGAAGACAACGAGGACTTCAACGAGTCCTGGACCCGCAGAGCCATGAGCGTGGGACGGCCACCAGTGTTTGAGGGAACGTGGTCAACGTTCCGAGTTCGCCTCGAAGCATACTTCGAAGCGCAAGACATCACGGACGCGACGAAGCGACGAGCGGTGTTAGTGGCCTCGCTACCGGACAGCGCGATTCGAGTGATCCAGGGACGTTGCCATCCGAGGCAAATCAACGCACTCAACTACGACGACGCCGTAAAGCACCTCGAAGAGTACTACGCCCCGGAAGTCAACGAAATAGCGGCAAGTTATGCTTTCTTCACGCGATCACAGCAAGAAGGAGAGAGTGTACAGGAATTTATTGCAGAAATAAGGCGGCTAGCAGAAAAGTGCAATTTCGGATCGTCTCTCGAACGCATGCTGCGAGACCGAATCGTGTGTGGAGTCTTGGATGAAGATGTGAGACGACATCTGCTGACTTTGAGGAAGCTGACGCTTACGGAAGCAGAGGATTTCGTTATCTCAGCCCAGAACGCTGCCGCTAATGCTAGAACCATGCAATCTGCGGATCAGAGTACCATCCACTTCACGCGGCCGCAGAACCGGCCAAGAAAAGGGCAACCGAAGGCCGAACGCATGACATCTTGCCAGAGGTGTGGTAGTGAAGCTCACTCGAACGAGCAGTGCTATCACGTCCGTACGATATGCCGCCGGTGCGGTAAACGAGGGCATCTCGCTCGAATGTGCCCAGGACAAACTCAGTGGAAGCCCCGTGGTGCTTACGCCCTGTCGGCAGCATCTGATGACAGTTCGGGAGATGAGAAGAAACTTTACACACTAGTGGCTCATAAAACGACTGATGGCCGCATGGTTAAGCCAATTTTCAAAAAAATCACTTGGGATGGTGTGCCTGTTAATATGTTGATCGATACGGGATCCCCCGTGAGTGTTATCTCAATGAGCCTGTTCAAGCAGAATCAAAGCAGATGGCCGCCTCCAAGCAGCACCACTCTTAGACTGTCGTGTTTTTGGGAGAGCTTCCAGTGGTTGGAGAACTGCACATGAAAGCAACCTGTGAGGGACACGACATACAGGGTACCCTGGTTATCGTCGATACTCCTGGACCAGCGCTGTGCGGAAGGGACACGATCAAGGCGTTTAACAACTGTGGAGTGGCCATGATGATTCCAAATTTCGTCGCAAACCTCAACACGCGCAAGGAAGACCGCACAAGCCAGCAACTTCAGACCTTGCTCAAGGAGTTCGAAGATGTGTTTTCGCCAGGTTTAGGACTATACAAAGGTCCACCTGTGAAGCTGATCTTGAAAGAAAACGCCACGCCCCGCTTTTGCAAAGCACGTACGGTGCCATATGCTTTGACGACCAAAGTGTCCGATGCTTTGGACCGATTAGTGGCAGACGGCGTTATATCACCGGTTATGGCAGCAGAATGGGCGACGCCGGTGGTTCCAGTAGTTAAAACTGATGGGTCCATTCGACTGTGTGGCGATTTTCGGCTGACAGTGAACGTGGCCACCGTGACTGAGCAGTACCCATTACCTCGTGTGGACGACATCTTCGCAAGACTGAATGGCGGTGAAGTATTTAGTACACTGGATTTGACTCAAGCGTACAACCAGCTGCCCCTGGATAACGAGTCCAAGAAGCTGACTGTCATAAACACTCACAAGGGCCTATTTGCTTCAATAGGCTTCCTTTTGGAATTAGCTCAGCTCCGGCCATCTTCCAGAGGCATATGGATTCCCTGTTCAAGGATCTTCCGGGTGTACAAGCCTATCTGGATGACATCATAGTGGCCGAAAAGCGCAATGACACTTCATTGCTAAAGCAAGTCCTGCAGCGCTTACGTGACTATGGGCTCAGACTAAACATTAAGAAATGCAAATTCAGACAAGAAGAAGTCACCTTTCTTGGACATCGAGTCGATGCTAATGGGCTCAAACCGAAGGACGACAACATTGAAGCAGTTCTCCAAGCACCGGTCCCCAAGTCGGTGAGCGAACTGAAATCTTTCTTGGGCTTAATCAACTATTACGCCAAATTTTGCCGAACCTTTCCACAGTCCTAGCCCCATTATACAATCTGCTAACTAAGGGGGCTACGTGGAAATGGCAACAGGTACATGAGGAAGCGGTTCGAAAGGTTAAGCAGGCCATACAAGCGTCAAAGTTTTTGACACACTTTGACCCTAACAAACCTTTGAAGTTGGAATGCGATGCTTCACCTGTAGGAGTGGGGGCAGTACTTTCCCATCGCATCAATGGCACAGACTATCCGATAGGATTTCGCTCCAGAACTCTGTCCAAAGCAGAACGAAACTACTCCCAGCTAGAAAAGGAAGCGTTGGCCCTTGTATTCGGCGTGACTCGATTTAAGGACTACTTATATGGCAATCACTTTGTTTTGGTGACCGACCATAAACCCCTGACGGGTTTGTTTAACCCAGGAAAAGCCATTCCTCCCATGGCTGCGGCAAGGATTCAGAGGTGGGCACTTCTCTTGGACAATTACCATTACACATTGCAGTATCGCAGGGGAACAGAAAACTCGAATGCTGATGCCTTAAGTCGCCTGCCATTACCAAACAAACTACACGATACCAGCACAGAAGATCCGCCAGAGTATGTCCTGTACTCGGAATGCTTGGAGAAAAAGGCGATTAGTGTCAGAGACGTGGCACATTTTACAGAAACGGATCCTTTGCTGCAGCAAGTGAAGTTTTGGATCAAGAAAGGCTGGCCGAAATTTTTGTCTGAAGAGCAGATCCGCTTCCGGCCATACTTCAGTAAGAAGGCTGAACTCACGTACTACCAAGACTTAGTCTACTGGGGACACCGCATCGTGCTTCCCACCGCTCTAAACCGACGTATCTTGGACTTGCTCCATGAAACGCACCCAGGCATGGCGACCATGAAGAACATTGCAAGATCCCTGTTTTGGTTTCCGGGGCTAGACGGTGAGATCGAGCGATTGGTGCGGGAGTGTCCTGCTTGCGTACAGGCTGCAGCGATGCCTTCAGCGCAAACACCTGTACCATGGCCCACGACGGGAGAGAAATGGAGCCGGCTGCACGCTGACTATGCTGGTCCTATTGAAGGACACATGATACTGGTAGTCGTGGATTCCGAAACGAAGTGGATAGAAGCAGTCCCAACGAAATCTGCAACAGCAGAAGTGACAGTGGAGGCTCTCAGGGCGATGTTTGCAAGGTTCGGTCTACCTCGTACTCTTGTGACGGATAACGGACCTCAGTTCACGGGCTTCCACTTCCGCAATTTCCTGGCTCAGAACCAAGTAAAACACTTGACTACAGCGCCCTATCATCCACAATCAAATGGTTTAGCGGAGCGGGCCGTAAGAACGTTGAAGGAAGGCTTGAAGAAAAACTATGAAATTCCGCTGCAAACTCGAATATCTAGACTTCTGTTCCGTTATCGCCGTACGCCAGTGAAGGAGGGCAAGTCACCAGCGGAGCTCTTGCTGGGATATCAAATAAGAACAAAACTCGACTGCATTATGCCGACCACCGAGGCCGTGAAAGCAAAGCCGTGCAATGAACGTGAACAGCGATGGCAGGCTGGACAGCGTGTTTGGACTCGAACTTTTCAGCCACGCAAAAAGTGGATACCAGGTATCGTGCGTGACCAGCAGGGAAAGCGCATGGTCACAGTGGACACGACTCAGGGAACGGAACGGCGGCATTTTGACCAAGTGCGACGGCGGGACGTTACGGTCGACGAATCGTGCGACACCGACACGCTATCGCCCCGTCAAGAGCTTTCGGGCGAAAGCGCAAGCGATTCGCTGACTCCGGCAACTCAACCTTTGCGGCGCTCAACGCGACAGCGCCGTCCTCCAGATCGTTTGAACTTTTAAGAAGGGAAGAAGCTGTGGCATCGGAGACTACCATCATCATCACGAGCAAGCATCACGGCTCGCCGGCTGCGTGTTCGGCTCGTGACGCTCGCGCTACGAGTGAACTCGGGTGTGCTTTTGTTCCATGCTGATGTGGAATAAAGTGCCACAGATGTTTCGTTAATTGAGTGGCGTGCTTCATAACAGTGTGCACTTCACCGATCACAAGGCCGTGGTAGTCAAGGCGAAACGCGCGCCAGCTCCGGTCCAGCGCCCGTGTCCACTCTGAAGAAACGACAAGATCGACCTACGCCAGCCATCGCTTCAAACGAATCTTCCAGCGCTCACCGCAGCACCCGCGTTAGCACCGTTCAACCCGTGACGCCACCGTGCGCAACGCTGCTGCTTCGCATCCCGTCAGGGTTCCCTTTGGGAAGATGGTGTTAATTTTTTTTAGGTCGCGGCGATAAAACGTCCACGCGCGCTAACTTTCTTTGTGGCCGCTAATAAGGTCGAAGTAAACGCAAAAATAAGCATTTCTATTTGCTAAAATCACACGTGTGTTTAGGGCACCTAAATATTTAGACGATCACATAGGTATTAAACATTATCCGTGTAATGGACGACGTTTCCAAACAGTAATAAGATAGAAGAAGGGAGAGGGGGGATAGAGAGAGGCAAAGAAAAGACAGGGAGGTTAACCATAGGAGATCTGCGGTTGGCTACCCTGTACTTGGGAATGGGCTATGAAAGATTGAAGGATAACTTGAGAGGAGATCGGGTATGACTACGGCAACGTCCGACTAGCACGCTAAAACACTAACCACTGCCCAGTCGCAATGAATCCGGTGTCCCTAAAGAAACTCAGCAACCCATTGAAACGACGCGCGCTGATGTCCTTGTAGGCCAGTGTCCTATAAATTTTGCTTTCTGGTGTACTATAATGACAGGCATGCTCCATTAAGAGGTGGCTCTCAAATAAAAGAAAGGAAATAAAAGAAAAGAATGAAAGAAGTAAACGAAGACAAGGTGGGTGTTATCGTGTTCACACAAAAGAAGGCATAACTAAACGAGAACAAAGCCGACTTAACCATTATTTAATGAGTGCTAGGCAAAGGAACCCCGATTCTGTCGACGTCAGGTGTTTCACGCATTCTAGCGAGAAGTACGTGCCACGTCACGCGAGCTTTTATTGTGTCTCGACACTGAAAAAGTGTCGCGACACTGAAAACGTGCGTTCACCGGCGATGCAGGCACTCAATGACGTCGGCCGGTGCCATGCCATCCAATTCTGCTTTGCAAACAATGCAGGCTGTGGCGAAGGTTGCCCCTATACTCCCCGCTTTACAAACTTCGCAGGGGCCTCGACATTTAGAATGAAACAAATATCGCTCAGACGGCAGAGCTCAGCGATGCTTGTGGGAACCCCCGACCAGAATTCGCCTCTTTGTTCTTTTCAGAGATGGCAAAATTACTCTTAAATAAGTAATCAAATTACATTACTAATTGCTTTTCTAGATTTTCTTAAAAAGTGTACAAATTACATTACAAATTGCAGCTGGTCGAAAATAATGACATTACATTAGTACTACTTTTGGAAGGTAATAAAACTACATTGAAATTGCTTTAACAAGACGCGTTATTTACATGCTCTAAATAAAGTGTTCATGGGCGTACAGAGACTTGGCGCCATCCCTTTTTTCTGGGGAGTAGTAGCTAAGCCGTCACGGTGACAAGTTCTCGCTGTTTCGATGACACGTCTATCTAACATGTCTCGAGGCTTGCTTCGCCTTGCTTGACTAAAGGATAGTTGGGGGAGGGAAGAGGTGGGACCCCGGGACCTATCGTTATTTTGTCTAAAGAAAAGCCCCATCTCTCGGAGGGATACACATTTGAAACCCCTGCATACTGTTGTCGAGCCGTCCGACAGTCAGCAAAGTATGGAGCCGTCGCCGACCCCCTTTGTCTAGAGTTTCGAGGGCCGTGGCGTTGAGTTGAATAGACCTTATTTGTCCAATGGCAGCTACCTGTGCCCGGACGGGCTAGGCTGCCAAGGACTGGGATTCACCGTTCGAGGAACATCTTCCGAGGTCCTCGCTGACGGCCCTGGCCGCTGCACGGACTACGTGGCGTTCCGAAAACGATATTCAAGACTTGGCGTTCAGATGTTACGCGGTTTTTCTGCGTGCATTTCTCGTTCCCACGCTTGAGGTTCGGCACTGTGATTAACATCTCTTTATATTTGTTTTTCCTTTCTTGGTCAAATTTTTTTACCTCAAAACAAGCGGACATGCTATATTTGAGTCCGAAGTAACTGGGAAACAATAGTATATTTCTCGAAATCGCTCGCTTGATGTAATTCATTACATCACACATTAAAGCAAAAGGTAACGCAATTACAGTAATTTCATTACTACCAAGTCTACTTCTTTTTAACAGTAGCTTCGAGCTGGGAGCCCCGCCACGGTGGTCGGTAATGGTACTCGACTGCTGACCCGAAGGTCGCGGGATCGAATCCCGGCCGCGGCGGCTGCATTTTCGATGGAGGCGAAAATGTTTGCGGCCCGTGTACTTAGATTTAGGTACACGTTAAAGATCCCCAGGTGGTCGAAATTTCCAGAGTCTTCCACTACAGCGTCTCTCATAATCATATCGTGATTTTGGGACGTTAAACCCCAGATATTATTATTATTATTAGCTCCGAGCTAGGATTGTACAGATACGTCTCACACAAAGAATCGACTGAAAAGCGGGAGATGAAGGACAAGTACTTTGGTCAAGCCAGAAGCCAGCGCACCATTTTAACGCGGACAGCGATAAAGAGCCCGTGTCGCAGAAAATGCGGTGTCGGTGTCAGCAGCCTTGGTTGTGAACGAAAAATCGCTGTTTTCCGTGAGCGAGAAATCTCGGTGGATGCGAAGAATCAAAATCAGGGTTCAAGCCGCATTCGCACCCAGGCGTGGCAGTCAAGCATTCTACCGAAGAGCCACGCCAGTGCTTGAAACAGTTGCGGAAAAAGACCCTATAGAGTCGTCATGTCGGGCAATGAATAGCGTTAACTGGTGTAATATTGCGTGATAGAGCCGCAGAATCACACCAGGCGTCACACCATGTGAATTGCGTAACGTGTGGGCGGTGGAAAGCTGCCGATCCGTTACAAAGGGCTGAGCTGTAATTCATCATCGTCATCGACAGCATCAGCTAAGTGATCAGCTGCGTAGGTGTTGGCTTACAGACACGTAGTGGGTACTTCGCGACTGTAATTGCCGTATGTGCCCTATGAGAGTTCACGACGGCCAATATCAGGCGTTCCTTTCCTGACAGCACGGTTGAGGGGTCCAATGAGAAGCGAAGCATGGCAAGCGAATGCGAAGGCGATGCGAACGGGTCCCGATAATGCTATCGCGTTGCACTCTTAAAGGCGAAGCTCAAGCGTCCTCCAAGTTTTTACAGCTTGGTTCAGCACAGTTAGAATAGAAATGATCACTTGGGACTTATTAATAATTCAGTAGAGTCATTCATACAATTTAGACACTGCTTAGAGACTGGACCTAACAAAGGGCTTGAGTGGCAGCGCCGTGCAGGCAGTGGTTGACTCAACACAAGGAAGAACGTTCATTTTACACGTAGTAAAGAGGGTGCTATGTACTGCATCAAGGGACCACCTCTGGAGCTTTGATGTCAGCAGAGCCCTTGAATTGTAAAAAAGATATGAATTATTACAACTCCAGGACGAACGTTGACTGCTTCACGTACGATACGAAACCGGCGAAACGAAATCGGAGCGAAAACATGAAAATATTATCGTTCTCGGCGTTGGCGCACTGAATACACCGAGGTGCAATTGAGTGAAGCTCCAATACACTACTTGTACCATATTTACATCGCCCGAAACGCTAGTGCGCTACACAGCGAGGCTAAATAACAAGTTCAATCAAAAAAAGCTGCCGCATCTTAACCAACACAAGCAGAATGCATGTAAACAACGAAAGAAAAAAAAAGTTAAAAAAAGGACAAGCAACTCTATACGCAGATGTGGCACGTGCGATATTGCAAGTGCGCAGCAAAGGTTGCGCCACAGTGCGTCGAAATAACAGAACCGAAGCGTACGCACTGCATCGAAAGGCACGCGTTATATGCGGTAAAGTTATTACAAAGGCAAGCGCAACGGCCGATAAATCAGGCAGAAGAAAATGAAACATACAGAATCCGAAGGAAGCCGCAGAGCAGGCGGAGCGTGCTCAATCACGACCGTCGAGATGACTGTCAGAGCGTAAGTAATCGTTCCACCCATAGACGTTTCTCCCCCCCCCCCCCTTTTCTTTCTTTTACCTCAGTCATTTGAGTCAATGCGCAGCTGAAACCTCGCGCACGCCCCAATAATACTTCATATGGAAACGCAACGAAACAGCCGAGTATAAGCGAGATGTTTCCCTCATGTTCTCCACCGTCCTCAAGTTTCCTCGCAGATGAAAAGAAAACAGACAAACAAACAAAACTGTAAACCAATACGCCTTCACTTACGATAGCTTCAACTCTTGCTTTCTCCCGACCCTTGCAGGTTAGGCCCCGCACACAACGGCCTTTAAATGCGTGAACGCACCGCCTTTCCCTATAGGTTCTTTTCGCAGCAATACCGAGAATATGGCGACAACGTAACCGCTGATCGAGCTCGAAACGATGCACACGGAAAGAAAGAAAGACAATGACACAGAAGTGCAGCGCGCGAGTCGGCTTTGCCGCAGTTCCAGCATGCCATCGCCGCAGCCCACCGTCTCGGTGATCACCAGGCCGGGCTATGTCGGGCGGAAAGGCAGAGCCTCTTCGTCGCTCCACTACCATCTTCGAAGCTACGTAATATCTCGCCACAGAAGCCAGCGGCGCGCATTTTTCTCCCCGTATTGCGCAAGCGGCGCGCGAGCGGAGCACGGTAGCGGGAACCAGGCGAGAGACAATTCTGCGACGATGACGGTGGAGCGAGAGGAAGCAAAACAAACAAAGGCCAAGAGGGACAAAGCATGCATTCCCTACTTTTGGTCATGCACCGTACGCGCGACGCCACCTTCTTTCTTGAACAACTTTCGCGCGCCGCAGGCAGAAAAGAGAGAGCGGTTTGAGAGGCGCGTCTGGGCTCTAACGAAGGGCAGTCGTTAATTAAAACAGAGCCGCCTGGAAGGCGAGGGTGCTTCACTCAAGCGGGGCTCCTTGGCTGCTGAAGAGGAGAAGACGAATGCCGAGACGGGCCGGGATGGCCGTCCGGCGATCAATTAGGGCGAGTAGCGCTCTTTTCTCCTCGGGCCACGGACACCGGTGCCCAAATTCAATTCGCGCCGCCACTCGAGCACTCAGCCACGCGGGGGCGAGGAGAAACCGAACATGTCGAGCGCTAGGGCCTCCTGCGGTTACGGCTCGTTTGCAAGGCAAGACGAGCGACACGCCTTGGCAAAGGTCAGCGCCACTGACAGCGAGCGCGACTGTTTTCCCCTACGTCCACCGTTCATCTGCACACATCGCTCGCCACTACGTGCGTTCGGGAGGGGCGCACTTGGAGTATGGTGGAAACGCGCGGCAAACCTGAACAGAAAACGAACAACTTCAAGCCTACACAAGGCGCGCACGGGCGCTTAATTAACTGTAGTGTCGTTAAGTGCTAGTAGGCAGACGATGACCTACGCATTAAGAGGATGGGCGTTTATGACGTATAAAACCAATAAGCGTCATTCGGTGCCTTACCGCAATCAGGCCTTGGGCGCCATCACCCAACTTTTCTTCTTTCAGGCTGAACGTGAGAAAGACGCGTATACGTATTCCATAACAAAGACAAAAAAAAGAGAGAAAAACTTCTATAGTCGCGAACAGCCATAGCCGTGCGTAACCTTGCACGGTGCTTTTACTTTGCATGCGATAGATGATACTACCGTGCATTCACATAATTTTATTATTCTTTTATGACTCGTGCCTTCTCATTGGTAGCTTTTGCTACGTGAAAAAATGTTTTTACGTTTTCGGTTATCCGGCGCTTCGAAAGTTAGTGCCTTATTCCTTCCTGTTGTCGGAAATGACGCACCATACGAGAGCGATCCTAACCTGCACTTGTGTTGGAACGTTCTAGCGAGTTGCATCTTACCTGCCACGAGATAAGATGCAACTTTTGCTGTGCTCTTCTATGAGCACCCATGCTATTACAGCTTTTAAGATTCTGCTATACGATTCTATGACTCCCAACCGCGGTGGCTGGGAGTCGTAGCATAATACAGCAAAAGCTTAAAAGCTGTAGCATGGGTGCACTACAATCACAGAACAAGCGTTCTGCAAGATATGTACACCGTACTCACAGGTGCGTCCATTACAAGACTTAGAAGACTAGACTGTTGGGCGAGTTGGTAATTCATGACGAATGAAAATAGCGCGAAGAAACGTAGGACGAGACGAAGAAGGCACAAGCGCACACTAACAAGTGAATGAAGATGAATTCAGGGCCTGGATGCGGCTTCGTAAAAGGAGCGGGTATACCGAAAACTGGGACGACCGACGATGTGGGAATAGCGAGTCCGCACTTTGCCCTAACAGCAAAAGAGAGATGGACGGCACGCCAAACCGTGGCGGATTACACGCGATAATAAGAGTTCAGTTGTTAGTGTGCGCTTGTGCTGTACCCTTCTTCTTCTCGTCCTACGTCTTTTCACGCTATTTTCATTCATCATTGCAAGACATCGGAGACGATGTGAGGAACAACGTGCGTGCACTATCGCGGTTCTGCCCGAGCACAAAAACCCACGACCTCCACCAAGTTCAGTAGCAGAAGACCGCAGCCCACGGTGCCGCAGCCACACTGATCCTTGACATGCCGTGGCTTCTTTACACACATATGCGTCTTTGACAGGATTAATACCGCTTTCGAAATATAAAGGCTCCGAATGAATGAATGAGCCATGCAGACAATGACTGATACCTTCATGCGCGAGCTGCGAGAACTCAAAGCAAATACAGTCGATGTTGTGCACGCATGAAAAAAAAAAAAAAAAAACGTGGACAAAGTATTTGCCAACTCGCGTTACTTTTCGCACCTGCGATTCTGGTTAGAAATACTGGCGGTCCAAACAATCAGCAATTTACAAAAAAAAAAAAAAAATGCCGCGCAAGCAGACACAGCGGTGCACACCGACACGACCGCACAGTAGGCGGTTGCGCGAAGTATGTGGATCGCTACTCGGGAGACAACGAAACAAAAGGACGCTCACGATCCTGCATCTCACTCCAGAGTGCCATTTACGCAAACACTTCCGGCACGGAGACTCGGGAATGGGCAGGAAAAATGGGCACGTTTCGCTTCTCGAGCTCTTCTTTATGAAGATGAATTCAGGGCTTGGATGCGGCTTCGTAAAAGGAGCGGGTATACCGAAAGCTGATACGACCGACGATGTGGGAGTAGCGAGTCCGCACACGGCCCTATCAGCAAATAGAAAAAGAGAGATATGGAAGGGACGCCAAACATTGGCGGATTACACGCGATGCAAACGTATACAAGTGGGCTTTCGTTGATGCGATTGCGCACGGAGCTCCGCAAAAGAAGCGACAGCCACAAAGAGGCACATTATTCCTGAGCCCTCTGAATTTGAAGCAGCTGTCAGCTGTGTGAGAGATGCTGAAAACAAACTGCTCATGGGACCATTCGAGGATAATATATGAGCGGCATTAAAAGCAGGGCGTACAACAGGAGATTCGTTTTAATATACGAAAATAAAATAAAAAAAAACAAATGAAACAAGGACGATGTACAGAAAGGCATCGCATGGCGTTGTTCCAGAAATGGGCAACGTGGTTGAGCTGTGTTAAAGCATCAGGACGTGCACTGCAGTACGAATGCCAGGAAACATTTCAATTGCGGTTAAAAGGCCTTTCTGGAGTTGTAAAAGGGAGACGTAGGTGCTGTCCGTGGGAACGCGGAGCAACGTTCTGTGCTTTCCGCTTTCTTCTTTTCTTTTTTTTTTTTTGCTCTCAGAATCTCGTGGTCGGTTACTAATAAGATAAGACAAACATTATTTGAAGAACTGTAATTATAGCAACACGCATTACCCTGTAATAGTATTCAAGTACTTGGGTCAGTTATGCTAGAAGTGTTCCTATAAGAGCGAATTTCAGACAATTCGGATGCTGGCCTTATTACCAGCCAAGGCGGCCGGCTAAAAAACGAACGACGCTTGCGAACAAAAAGCTTCGCGAATTCCGGTAACCAACGTGACAGCGGAGAACTCGAGCATACTGGGATGCGTAATACTCCGACCAAATAATCGGTGGCGTGTTATACAGCAGCGGAACAGACAGAGATCAAGGAGACGGAAATTAAGTGGAGGCGGCAAAAAACAACGTACCATGATAGTATTCCCGTTACATTAATGGAACGAAGGAGTTGTTTGCCTTACTGCGCTTATAATTTGGCTGAAGGCAACGACGGCTACAAGGACTGATGGCGTGGTAGCTTAGCGGCTGAAGTGTTGTTCTGCTAAGCTCGAGGGCGCGTGTTCGATTCCCGGCTACGGCGGCCGCGTTTAGATGTGCGCGAAATGCAATAAGGCCCATGCACTTAGACTTAAATGCACTTTGAAGAACCCCAGGTGGTTTAAAATTATAGCAGAGTCCCCTACGACGGCGCGCCTCACAATCATATCGTCGTTTAGGCACGCAATGCTCCAGAATTTAATTTGATGAAACTGAACAAAAACATTTTAAAAGTTCGAATGCGACATACATTATTTTTTACTGCTTTCACACAGAGAAATTTTTCCGTTTCAGAACACGCGCCCAAGATGGCTGGAATGAAAGTGCTAACCACGAAGAGGTTTACCACGTGTGGTTTATATAAGGGCAGGCAGAAAGAGAAGACGCGCCTCGTATCCGACTACCGCGCCGTGCCTGCCCCAATCCGAAGCACGCTCGGGACCGTCTTCGCCGTGCACAAAGCGTGTGTGCCTTCGCAAGCGCAATTGGATCAAGGTGACGGCGGCGAGTAAACACGCGCTTGCCAGGGAAAACAAACAGCCTGGTCAGGCGCTCGGACGCTGCGTGCGAGATGCGGGACGAACACTCGCCCGCGCGGGAACAAGATTTCCGCCGATAACCACACACGCTGTCCCATGTCGGCGAGGCCGGGCATGCAGCAAGTAAGTATACTCTCGCTGGAGAGTGGCCTAATTAATGGGATCGCTTCGTCCGCCGCAGCTGGCAAGACGCAGGAATCCCGTGGGACAATTCCTGCCCTGCAGGTCTTCGATCGGCGTGTCTCTTGGAGCTTCTCTTTTTACCGTTGAAAGAACGCGGCCTCGGTGGACGCGCATATTTGTCGCTCGCGACCAACGTTTTTTTTTTAATAACAATAGTTTAATAGTTATTTTGTGTAATAGCTGCGTAAACAAACAAACAAACAAACAAACAAACAAACAAACAAACAAACAAACAAAGGAACAAACAAACAAACAAACAAACAAACGAACGAACGAACGAACAAACAAAGTCATCTTAAGGACAATCCGAACGGACCACCGGAAAAGTCTCCGGAGAACTTGTGATCTACTGCATCGCAATTTTTCTTCGTAAACTGGCCATGCACCATCGAAGTCCAAAATAAACGAACGCACGCGTTACACGCAGTGGCCCCTTGATATTATTTTTATCTAAAAGAAAACAGAGAAAAGCACCGAAACACCAAGTAAAGAAAATCAACAAGTAAATATTACCTTAGGATACGAAAATTCGGAAGCATCCGGCATGCTTAGTTAAAAGTGACGTATGCATCATGTTTTCCATGTATTCGGCTTAAACCTGGCCTACGCCTGATGCGATAAGAAGGCGAGAGCACTGTCACTGTTTGGTATATAGTTTGGAGTAGTACTAACAGTAGTAGTAGCAGTAGTAGCAGTAGCAGCAGTAGCACTAGTAGTAGTACACCTTATTTGGGCAGGAAATGTAGAAATAGATGCATTTAACAAGAAACATGGTAGCAGAAGCACGTAAATTGTGTTCTCTTCAAAACCTCACTAATTTGTAGTTAGACACGTAAAAAGTGATGATGTTATACTTCCCAGTAGAGTGTCCATGTTGGTAGCCCTTTAACATGAACAAGTTTACGCGCTTACGTGCGCAACAAAAGAAATCGCGAAATTAGGCTTATAACTGTTGATTACAGGTGCCCCAATTCATTCAAAGAGCTTGAAGCCACGAAGTTTTCGACGTTATCTGTGCTGACTCCAAAAAATTTCGTTAAAGAAGACCTTGCGAGACGTATACGCGAACAAGTGCGCATTTAACCTAGCTTCTCTGCAAGCGACACAGACTCGGAAAAAGAATGTCGATGACGACATTCTCACTGTTCGACGCATTTCATAATCACCTCGCCACCGCCACCAATCATGGCTCCACAAGTTGCCATCCCTCGCGGCCGGTAAGATTTCGTTTCGTCATATATATATATATATATATATATATATATATATATATATATATATATATATATATATATATATATATATGAACTTTCGTTTTTTGTGGGTGAATAGCCAAGTGTTATAACGCCGCTAACTGCCAACGCCGAAAGCATGAAGCTTACTCTGACTCAGAAGAAATGAATGACGAAACGATCTAGTAGATTTAGCGCGCCACCGTAATGAATACTCTCTGCGTTTCTATAGCGAAAGCAAGGAGGCGAGGAAGGCTACCCGCAAGGCAATTCTCGGCGGGTGGTGACGGTGCCAGCATGACGAAACGCGAAGTCGGCGAGATCAACGTCATAGCCGCTCAGTTTCCGGGGTAGTTTCGATTTCAGCGAGCTTGGCGAGGTGAAAAACTGGCGCTCTGCGCTCACAAGAGGCTTGTTTACTAAACTTGTTATCGTTGCAAAATATAGTGCCAAGGACTAGTTTAAAAACGTCGGAACGTATTAGCTGCCTACAATCACCGACTCGGAGGTTAGTTATGGGAAGAGAGGTCGTATTACGCACTCTTTACTTGAGAAACTTCTCCTGCATATAAGTGTTTAGTAATCGTTCTTACTGTCACAATAATACCGATTCTGATCCCGAGGACTATTTGGTTATTATGGACATTGCTGCACAATGGTTACTCTTCATCTACAGACTACCAACCTGGAAACAAGGACAGCAACACACAATGTCATCGTCACTGGCACAGCTGGAACGGTAAAATTTTCGCAAAAAAAGAAATCTTGTATATCGCTGCCGTAGTAAGCAGGTAAGAGACACCTGCCGGTGACGCAACCCGATGTGGTCTCGGGATTTCTAACACTGCGCGGAACTAGAGCAGCAGCGTTGGGTGCACAGCGCTTTACAATTCTACATTTGTCTTGGAAAAATGCTAAAAACAATGTGAACAGGCAGTCAACGTATGTAGAAAGGTAACTAACACCAGTGGAAAGACAACATGCCTCAGTTCTACGCAAGTTTGAATACTCTACCACTTGAGAGACCATTTTTCTCGCCTCTTTACTTTCCCATCTTTCAACCTATACGCGACGCGCCAATCTTTTCCAGCTTCATTGCCTTCCTTCCAGGCGAGCTCCTTTACACTTTACAGTGACCAATCTCTCTAAATGGTTTTCACAAACAGCTGACGTACGAAAGCGTCAAACTTCACCGCCATGCCAAACAAAAAGGCCTCGACGTTAACTTTAATTGGTTACCTGGTAATTGCGGTAATCGTGGCAAAGGTTTCTTATCGAGAAAAGTACAGCGTTCCCACTCCCGATATTCAAGACTGGCGCTGCGAGATATACCTTCAGCACCTGACACATACTCTCTCTGGCGGAGCGGAACACACTAAATATAAGTCTTACCAGACTATATTGAAGGTATCGCTGCAGAGCCGACTTCTATGCGGACTTCACCAACGCGAAGTCGGCATAGGAGCTGTTTTGGCTTTGGTTGGGAGTTACCTTCACGAAGGCGTACGTCCACCACACTCTAAGAAAAAAGAGAGTCAAAAGAGAGTCATGGGACCGTGACTCTCTTCGGGTGTCCACCTGACCCCTTTTGGAACGTACAGGCAGAGAAAAAGAGTTCGCATTTGGGAAGGAGTCACTGGACCCTCCTGAAGCGCGTTTCGATTGGCTTCGGTATACGGAAGAGCCGCCGTATACGCCATACATATCGCACGCTTGCCCTTTGGCGCCGTTGTGGCGCCTTGCTCGGCCACGCAGAGGGGGTTGGCGCCGGGGTGGCGCGCCGCTCTCCTCTCTCAGTCGTCTCAGGCAGTCTCAGTCTCCTGGTCTATTGGAATGCGTTGCGTGGTTGTGTTGGTTGCGCGTCTTCGGTGGTGTTGATGGTGTTGACGCCAGCTCCGTGCACGAAGTGACGCTTGGAGGGCGGAATATTCATGGAGCTGCGGACACCGAGAACGGGTGCCAGTTAACGGTGAGTGTACTGCTTTCGTAGGTACTAATTATAGAGTTTTAGCTGGGCGTCCGCAGCAGCCTTGCTGAAGTTATCCGCCAGCCATTTCCAACAGCGGCCTGCGTCCGCGGGGCTGTTGCGTATGCCCAACTAAAGCTGTCAGTTAACGAGTTACCACCGTTGTGCGCGTTGCTGTACAAGCTCCCATAAAGTGAGCGATGCAAACAATTATCGAGGGTCATTTCTTGCGATCGCACGTTGTGTCTGCACTACTGAAGGTGCAAGATGTCGTTTTGAGAGGCACTTTAGTCTACTTCATAATAACAGTTCCATCGACCTTGAGTGTGCAGCGTGCTTCCGCGCGTGGGAACGTGAAAAAAAAAATCCTGTGTACATAACGCTCAGACGCACTATATATAATGGTTTTTGTTGGCTTAAAGACGGTAGTTTGAGGTGGAGATATAGTACGGTGGGCTTCCAAGACGTACGCGGTAGTGATTCAAGTCGGACACGCCTCGCCGGTAAGGCGAAAAAGCTAGAGACTTTCGACGGCGCCCGTTGTTGCGGCCGCCGCCGTGCTCTTTTTTCCTTCGTTTCTGTTTGCTGTTTTCGTGGTTTGCATACACTGCGATGACGTTGGGCGCTATAACAGAATCGAGTGAGTGTACGTCATTGTGGGAGTTATGTGCGCTAATTCTAGCATATGACATGTCTGATCTCGACGTAGACGGCTTACGCACGCGCTGGGTGTCGTTCGGGCCCTAGTACTCGCATCTGTTTATCTGAGTATTTAAGGATGGGTTACGTTTGTAAAACATGCGGTCAATAACCGCTCACGGCATGCCCCTGGCTGCCGGAGGATGTGCTTTGTTGTTTGGTTGTTAGCCTTTATTATGTCTATATGAACCACTTACTGTGTAGGTTTTGCAAACCTTTACTGTAATTTCATTTTCTCATCATAATATCACGTTCTGCTTTTCAGATACCGTTTTTCATGGTGCTCACGCTGGACAGGAGCGACAACCTAGCAAGCCACAAGTCTGATGCCTCAAGCCATCACCACTTTTTGAATCACAAGGAATAAATATGGAAACATGATGGCGATTTCTGCTGTTTATTTAGCACCATATGACACTGTGCACATCACAGTCACACATTTTAGTTGGCTATACTCATAGAAGCATGTAAATGAGGAATACCCAAACTTCTTAATTGGAAATCACAGACCATCTTTTCGTGCTTTCTATATAACTTTGTTGGAAAATATGTGTTGTTTTGACGAGTTTTATTAAAATAATGCTAAGACTGAACTATTCTTTTTTTACAGTCGCTGGGCAGAACGGCAAGTATTATTGGACTTGCTTAAAATGAATACTCCACTATTTTCAACACTAGTCGCGCAAAAGTAGAGCAAGGGTCAAATGAGTACCTTAAAATACTTGTGGAGTCGCTTGATGCTTCGGTGTGGGTCCCTTGACCCCCGTAGGAGTGTTACCGGCAAGAGTCGTCTGACTCCCTATGAGTGGTAACGTGATCCTCCCGATGGGAGTCTTTGCACTCTTCCTAGAGGGTCAGGGGACTCTCCTAGAGCGAGCCGACCCTGACCCACCAAGAGAGTCACCGTGACTATTTAAAGAGAGTCCTATACGTGGCAAGTCAGAACTCTCCGAAAAGAGTCACGCGTACTCTTTTTTTTCTTAGAGTGCACACTAATTGGAATTACCGACAGGGTTGCGCGCTGCGTCCGCGGCAGCGAAGGGAACATTCAGCCTTCGTTCTGCCATTGTCATCGATTTGACACGAAAAGAGAACCACTCTTCTAACGCGCTTAGGACGACTGGAAAATTGGACACTCGCCGTTCCCATGCTATGGAGGGCCCGTCTGAATGCTTCTGGCCAAGTGGCGCAGCAGAGCACGCCTGCGCGAATGCACCGCACGTTTCCTTCTTCTCGCTCTCATCTTTCCATTTCCCTTCTTCCCTTTCCCCAGCGTAGGGTAACCGACCAGAAACTTTCCTGGTTAACCTCCCTGCCCCGTGACTTTCTTCCTCCCTGGCATTCTCTCCAAGTCTCTCCTCGGATGGCAGGGGATGACCTTTGTGATTGAAATCTCTTCAATAATTCCTCCCAGTTTCTCTGCCGTGTTAAGGTTTTTGAGAACCATCTGTGGTCCAGAGAAATGGGTATTGCAATAGCAGCCTTTTCGTATCAAAACCATGCCTCCAGGTTCAATATCCGGGTTCTTTGTTTGGTGTCGTTCGTCAAAGTTCCGATCCATTGTACGCGAGTACTTTCGGCACTGTTCGGCAGACAATGGCGTCTCGCAGAGAACGGAATTCGCAACAATGCCTAGTTCCCCGGCTGGAGCAAACAATAATGCGGCATTTATGCAAACGTTGCAAATCAGGGGTCGCATCTCAGGTCCCCTGGGCAGGAATTATATTGATGACGAGCGTCAGTTTCCATTGGGCACTTCCGCTCTTTGGAGCCTGAGAACGATTTAACGTGCCGTATTACCAGGGTGTTGTAGAGTGCACATTCCAAAAGTGTTGAGACGCAAACCGCTGGGTTTACAAAAGAACACAAAAAGTTATGCAAAGGAGCACACGCCAGTCGTTGCGCTTAGGGCGCACAAAGACACTTGAGCGCGCCATTTTTTAATTAGGCGGGTCAGATCGATGCAGGATGACATGGAGCCGGAGACCAGACTTAAAACTACATACTTTCCCCTTTCCCTTCAAAATGCTGATAAATTACAGGCGGCCGCAGCTTTCAAGTTTCTAAATAAAGTTTTCCGCAGAACCGATAACACAGCTCTCGCCTGTTACGCCACGTGCAGCAACGACAAAGGGTGCGCATCGATTGACTGCCTTTAGGAATATTTGTGTCCTTCAGACATCCTTCGTCTTTCTTTTTTTCCTCCTATACGTTGCTCTCTTCTTTTCCCTCTGCGAAGTCGACTTCAATCGTCTGAAAACGGGAAACCAAGATCTACTGCCAAAACCACCCAGTTCACACAAAGCCCGACCTTCGCTGTCTACTGTTGACTTCCAATGGCAGAATCGGAGCAGCCCATGGACTCTGCGAGCGAGCACTCGACTCTGGCGTAGAGCAACGCCTCGAAATCCGCGATTGGAACACAATCCGCGCCACCGGAGCAAGCATGGGAGCAAGAAGGAAGCGGAAGTGCTTGAGTTGCCCAGAATACCTTGCGTGTAGTTATTCCATTCTGCTAATTCCGCTGTCGAATTCCCGCTCGTACGCGGCAGTTTCAGCGTCGCTGTCACTATCTGATGAATCACTCGTGCAGGAACCGGAGCCTTCTGACTCGGAGCTGTCGCTATCGATCAGCGGAAACAATGCCGCACGATTTGCCCAGACGCCCCTGTCGTCCGCCATTACTGCCGAAACACGCGACAGCGGCAGCGCCCCCAAGCAGGCAAACGTGTTAAAGGGAGTACGTCACGCCGAGTTCAGGTCGACTCCGCCGATTTTGGCGGAGCAACTTTTCCTGCTCCACGGAGTGACTCCCGCTCTGAATCCACTCCGACACTCCCATTGGAACGCTTGACTTCCGCCCTCATTCTGCCATTGGAACACACTTGCTCCAAAAGGAGCAGAAAAACTTGCTCCTACTCCGCCATTGGAATTCAACGTATGACTGCTGTATGATGTAAACGAACGCATTTCATCTCTAATTATTGTAACGTATTTTGAGATGCCGGTTTTCAGCGGCACGTTAACTGAGGCAGAGTTTGCACCTAGAATCACACTCAGGCAGAGATTGCATAATTTAATATAAGCCAGCAACAATTCGGCCGTCTCGCAGTGGCAAGTGGACCCCGACGCGCACCCTTAGGCTTCTTTTGAGGTGTGAGCCAAAATCTAAAGCACACAAGCGGAACCCGTCATCAAACGCTTGTGATGTATGATCGTTTAGAGCTCCTTAAGTAACTAAATCTCCAGGTCGGTAGATCTTCTTTCTTCTTTTCTCCCTTTCTCGTAAGCGACCTTCAAAGAATATCTGAGCTTCATTGTCTTCTTTCCAGGAAGACGAGTCCAATCGAAGAGGAAAGTTCCTTATTTCTTTGGATAGTCTCTCCTAGTGGCTGCTCCACAGCAGCAGCTCTCCTTTAGCCGCTCAAGCGAAGAGACAGAAAAACAGCAAAATATCGGGCAAATGCAAACAACCGAGCGTTGCCCTTTAAGGTACAGCCCTCAAGGATGATTGAGGTACACGGCATCGTGTGTGTACGCGTGCGTGCGAGCTATAGGACCAAGACAAGCAATTTGATGTCCTCTCTTGCTTCCCAACCACCAATAGTCCCAATAAAAGCATAGTCGGGTTCAATTCACATATCAAGCTGCAACACGCCTGCCCAGTGCGAGCGATTCCTTTGGAAGGGATTTCGTAAGATTAGCGGTAAGCCGGTTTCCCGCGCACTGCCACTGGAACAGCGCGTCTAAAAATCACGTTCGTTTTGCTTCTTGTGTTATTTCCTCCAGGTGTGCCGTATAGACGATTTTCTGCAGCTGGTTTGTTCAATCAAAACTAGATGGCGCCACCGCACCGTGGCCGTCCCCCTACCGTGGCCGTCTCTATGGCCATCCGCCTGCCGTGGCCTTTGACAGCGCTGCTCAATATGTCTCCATCCGCGTCGTGTCGTCTGCTCGGCGCTCCCATAGCGTCTGCGCGCACGCAAGTAAAAGCGAGCAGACGGCAGCGCCGGAAATGTAAACATGGCAGCACCTGTGGATGCAGTTTCCTTCCGCCTCGAATTTATCACGTCGTCGCCCTGCCCTGTGTGGCCCGTAAGTTCCAAACATACGCACTTATTTGCTTTATATTCGTGCCCTGAAGTTTCGAGAGCATTGTACTCGTCGGTATTTTGCAGTGTTTCCAAAATTCATTCTCATATTGTCGGAGACAAGGCTTAGCAGGCATGGCTAAATAAACACAGCTGATCGCAATAATAAAGACAAAGCATACCTGAAGCTTTTTCTCCAGCGTGAGCTGACACAAAGCGATGACCGATTTTGCCATTTATTTACTGCTGTGAGGACAGCAGGCGAGTAGCAAGCGCGAGTTCGTATCGAAGCGGGCTGTCCCATCTGCATGGGTGCTGCCATGTTGGCTTGTAACCCCAGGACCCCAGCTACTGGCGGATGCTGATACAACAATTAAAGGCATACACCACAAATGCGAAGTAGATTAAACATATCGCTTATCGTTGTGGCGCGTTACGTACCATAAAAACGCAAACGTCTCAACGTTTTCAACTTTGAGGCGATTGCACCTAGAACTATGTTTTGCTGCGCAAGCGTGCGACTTGCTTACACCCTGCTGCAACCAGCTTGTGTGGTACGGCCACGGCCGCTTCGCTGGCCCAATGCGTTGGCTGGGGCAAATGGCTGGGGGAAGGCCAGTTACGATCACGTGATCAAACATGGCAGCGCCCGTGCGCCGCTGCGGAAAATCGTCTATAGGACGGAGAATCCAACCTGCGTCGAACTCTCGGAGCCCAAAAGGCTCGCCGCCGCAAAGGCAATGAAGGCGACCACGGACACGAACGGGAGCCCTCCCGCCCTGAGCTCAACGCAACGTCGTAAAAAGAAGGACTTTCTTCTCTGTGGCGCGATGCCTTAACTGCTGCGTTCATTAGTCTTGATTCCACCGTGCGCTTCGTTGCCGCATTTGTGCGCAATTACTTGCGCGTACGAGGGAGCAGGTTGGGTCACGGCAGACGGTCGTGAAAGAGTACATATTGCTGGTCGGGCGAGCTGAAACCCTCGCAGACAGCATTCAGCAACCTTGGACATTAATAACGGTCACCAAAGCTTTGCGTCACGCCTAACTCCCTTGGTCGGACGAAAAAACGAACGCGCCGGAGACAGCTGACATTTAAGGACAATGCGTCGACCGACACGACACGCGGCTTGGCGGTGGAAAATACCGCGCTTGCGTCGAGGGTGCTGGTCGTGGCGAATTGCATGCTTGAACATAGAACATAACACGTATATAAGCACTCTTTTGCCATCCGGGTACGCAAGCAGACTCGCTGCGCGAGTCTGCTTGCGCGAGTCTTAGCGTTCGTTAGGCAAGCGCTCTCGCTGAAATTTGCGCTATCATTCCCGAGGCTCACGCGCCGTCTGTGTGTTTCCCACGCCCGACGTTGCGTTCTCCAAGCGAAAAAACGCGCACTACTTAAGTGTTTATCATGAGCGCTATTCGTATAGTTCTTCAGCGGCGTTCTTTATGGCAATACGTTGATGGCCCTGGAATAGAGTAGCGAGACTAAACGGCGTCAATAAAAGAAAAGCTAATTTTATTTCGGCAGCGGGCTTTCATTTCTTCAACTACTAAACAGAAGCGATGCGATCAGCAGCCTCGATTTGAGGCACACACGTTAAAAACTGTGCAGAATTTTGGAATTTCTCGCGCGCACGCACGCACGCACGCACGCACGCACGCACGCACACACACACACACACACACACACACACACACACACACACACACACACACACACACACACACACCACACACACACACCACACACACAACACACACACACACACACACACACACACACACACACACACATACGAACGAACGAACGAACGAACGAACGAACGAACGAACGAACGAACGAACGAACGAACGAACGAACGAACCGAACGAACGAACGAACGAACGAGCGGGAAGGGATAACGTTAAAAGCGATTTTGCGTCCTCTGGCTTTTCCGAAAACGCAGAGGAAATAAATCTGGTGAAATCACCGCGAAAATAAAACTACGTAAGAGCAGAAAGAGAAAGAGGACAGCCACGACCGTCGTATACGCTTCCCTGCATATACACACTGCGGAGGCTGGCTATACGCGACGCGCCGTGAAGCTCTTATAAGGATGACGCTTTGTTCGCGGGCTACGCCGACAAGTTTTGGCGAAGCGCTGATGCAACGGATTATGGACAGTGTGTCGCAAATGGCCACCCAGACTGCTTTCAACGCTTTTCGAGACAGCTTTTCGAAAGAAAGAAAGAAAGAAAGAAAGAAAGAAAGAAAGAAAGAAAGAAAGAAAGAAAGAAAGAAAGAAAGAAAGAAAGAAAGAAAGAAAGAAAGAAAGACTGTTAGAAACGCCCCATAAAGGGTCAGCAGACATCTTGATGAAATGAGGCTGGAGACTGCGATGTTCCTTACGAAAGCGACAATTTCCGATGAGGAAATAGGCTGCTTTATAGAAAAACAAAAATAAAAATTAAGCGGGGAGAAAAAGGAGGGGGAGAAGAAGAGGAGCGCCTTGGTAGTGGTGGTGGGTTCTGTGCTTTGCAGATCTGCGCCGGTATCGCACATGCACATAATGAATCTCTCCACAGACTATAATCGTCGGCCACAGAGAAACCCGTGGGACATGCGTAAGTAAGGCACTATTAGTGCATATATATGAGGTCCCATCTCTGGTTGGGCAGAAATATACGCGCTTAGGTTATTCAAATGCGCTCGGGAATCTTGCCTAACGGGAACGGGTTAAGCTCGGCAGCGCGGCCGTTCTGGTTAGTCGATCTTTTTTTTTTTTCGTCGCATATAGTGACAAAAAAAAAATTGAGCAGCGATTCCACTCTGTGAAAGTCGATGACCAGCGAGGCTGCTTAGCACACGACCCGGAGATGACAGAGAATTCCCGACCATGGTCGATCCCACACCCTGCAACTAAACCCGAAATGTCTGTCCAAAAAGTCCCTTTCGAATTTAACGTAGGCTGCTTTAAAGTTTTCCATCTTGAGCAGCATGCGTCTTTTTCCTGCTACATACGTCGTCATTTCTGGCTTGCCGCATGCGCCTGGCCTTTCGTGCACGATCCTAATTGGTGTTTGCCGCCCGTGTGTTCCCCTCTTCATTTTTAGTGGACCGCTGGTGCGTAGTCGGCTTAGCCCAATTTCTGTGTAACATACGTTTTTGTCCGCGGACGACAGACATGTCCTGTAGCCACGACGTTTGTCACGTGGTCAACGCACCAGAACTGCCGGGAATTGGCGGCGGTCGCAGCTTTCTATCCACAATCCGAGCGGTCCCCTTTCAACTTCCCCTGGGGCTTCGTCGCTTTCCGCTGAAGCTGCAATGCTGCTAAACGCAACATTTCGATTGAACTCATTCAGACGTAATACTTGAAGTAATACGTCACAGGGGGTCCAGATAGAGCACGCGTTGCCTAAAGTAATAAACCGTAAGGCTCTAAAGACCCTTTTCGAGCTCCTTTTGATGAAGTTGGCGTCAACTACGAAGTCGTTAAGTACGGGGAACTGTAGTGCCTGGCCAGGAGGTGCACGCACGGCAGTTTGAGTACGCTTTTATAAATAAGCGCTGGACACATGGTGCGAATTTGGATGCGATTCGTCGTACGGCTGTTCGTGCCAACAGCCGCATCCGACAGCGCCCAACAGGTTCCATCAGCGTGCGGAGACGATTCGCACGCCGCACGGGCATCCAACTTGCTGAATGTAGCCGCGCGGCTGCCGCGTCGGTCTGACGGCCGCAGCCAATGGTAGCGCGGGAGACGCCTGACGTCACTCCTCTGGTGGCGCGTTTGTTGCTTGTTTGTTTGTTTGCGCGTTTGTTGCACTACGTTCGGACGGCTCCGATCATGAAAAACGTTGGATAAACTTTCTTTCTGACATCAAATAACCCATGACGTTTGAAGTGTGTCATTTGTGCAAGGCGGCGCCCGTTTCCGAACCACTAGCGAGATATCGATGCCGTGGATGGAAGGCCCTCTTCCAGCTAACAGCCGCACCGGCCCGTCTCAGCGAACCGACCGGCTTCGCTTCCCCCGTCGCTTTGTTCAAATCGACGGGCCTACGAGAAAACCAATTGCGCATGTAAACGCGTGTCATCAGCGTAAAGTTTTAATATCCGTGTTGATAAAACTAATGTGCTCAGACGATCAGCTCGCGTTTGATCGCGAACGGCGCTAGCGACAGCAGTCCGCCTTGCTAGGCCCTACCTCCTCGGTGTCGTGACAGGCCTACTCTCGGAGTCCGCGAGTGAATGCGGGTCCTGTTGCGATGTTGTCGCTTGCGAAGGCGTAGCTTTATTGGTCAATGGGTCTTACAGAACGAAGCATGGCTGCGTAAGGTTGTTGTGCTTTGTAGTCAACGAGGAGGATGCTATGTCTTACCGAGCGTACAAAGCCGGGGTGCCGTGTGTTGGGCGGAGCCTTGCGGCTTAGGGTAGGGGCTAACGAGAATGGCACGGTGTCTTTAACGATAATAGCCACGCGACATTTATTTATCAACGTTTGTTTAGACGTCTAGCCAAGTTCCGTCCCGTAGCATGCGCAATGAGAGGAACGCACGTCTTTAGCATTCTAGCACGCTGTTTCCTAGTCAGCTGTTAAACTGGTCACATTTCCCGCATTCCAAAACTTCGCTCACTGCTCAACCTCGTCTCGGTCATCTTTATTACTGCACCCTTTGAAATGGAGCAGTGACTAATCACCACTATGCCTAGTAACCTTGTTTTAACAGCGGACCTGCTTAGGCCGACCGTTAGTCCGTGCAGAGCGAACAGAAACTGTCATCATCATGAGGCCGCACGCGCTCTCTTCGTCCTCTTCTTCGTCTTCTTCATCGCTCCCAGAACACGTGCGCCGATTTGTCCGGCGTGGGATGCATGGGCGAGAGAACGAGCACACAGGGAGCGAAAAAAAAAAGAGAGAAAGAGATATAAAGAGAAATTCTTGGCGAGGCGGGATGCAAACATGCGTACCCACGATGCGTAGGCGAACGTCGTGACCACTCGGCTATCCAGGCACGCTAGAAGAGCAAAACATACCCTTGTATAGTGTAGTATAGTAAGGGTGGGTGGGAAAGGGAAGAGAGGTGAGGAGGAAGGAAACGAGGAGGGGAGGGAGTGAAACATGGCATAGAAAGAAGGAGAGAAATAGAGAGAAAAGGAAGAAAGACAGAAAGAAAGAGAGAAATACAGGGAATCAAAGAAATAGATAGATGGAAATAAAGAGAGAGGGAGAGAGATAAAGAAAGATGAAGCGAGAAACAGAGAGAGAGAGAGAGAGAAAGGGAAGAAAGAGAAAGAAAAATACAAAGGCCGAGAAAGACAAAGAAATACATAGCGAGAGAAGGAAAGAAATCGACATAATCAGACACAAAAAAAAAGAGAGTGAAAGCAAAGAGAAACAAAGAAGGCCGTCCAGCTCGGCCCTTCCTTCAGGCTTGGCACCACTAGCGCGAAGCTGCCTTCATTTTTTTGTTTTCCAGAAATGTGTTGTTTCGTCTAATGCACACACGCATACAATCTCTCTCTCTCTCTTTTTTTAATTTCTATTTCTCTTGATTCGTGCCTCTGTTTCCATGATGTACTGTTATCTATGCCAATAACGACTCCGGCTCGGTCGATATCTTGCCTACATTTTTTCCACCGATATCTTAAGGGTCTCGTGCTTGATTATCTCAACCGCTGACCAGTTAATACTTCCAACCACTTTAAACCCCAGAAAAGCTTAAATATACGTGGGTTTTGTTCACTGAATAAACCGGCATTGTATGACAATAGAGTATCGTTTCAATTTTCTTCGTTTCAGCCCACACATGCCTCCTCATGAAGTCGAGGTTTTGACAGAAACCTGGCTGGTCGGGAAGTGGCACCGTAAAAATTATAATATGGACACGGACCATGAAAATGAATACGAAAAAAGACGTTTCGGCTCCCCTGACGGGAGCCTTGTTCACAATGAAAACGAGAACGTGTGAAGCGACGTTTATAAAGAGTTTAAAATGTGACGTGAGCAGCGTGTGTAGATACGAGGAAGTTTTCGGTCATTTCGGTTCAATGTATTATCCGTCGTTTCAACAAGAATGGATTCTAAGTGGTGTCTTGAAGACAGATTTTTCTCTTGTTTCCAAAATCATGGCGTTATCCCAACCGATTTGATGGCTAGAAACAATAAATAAACGATGAGATGATGATGATGAAATAAACTTTTAATTTGCCAAAACAGTGTCCCCGAGCTCGTAAGCTTGGGGTCACCCTAGGTGGGAGGCTCCCTTAGTCCAGGAATCCTCTGGCCGCGATCGCCTCCCGGGCCCTGGCGACGAGTCCTCGTTGGTCGTAGAAACAATAATAATAAAAGTGAATAAAGAGATAGATAAAACAAAAATTTCCTTATCGGGGCGGAGTTTGAATCCGGGCCACTACGGTCTGAAGACAAGTGTCATAACCATTGGGCTATATAATACACCCACGCTAGGTGGAAAGGGGAGTAGGGACGTTTTAGAAGGTATACGCGTTACGGCTCTGTTGTTGGCATGCGAAGTTTGAAAACTGGTTCTTCATGCTCTGAAAACAGATGCAGATTGGTTAAATATAGAAAAATATACTGTTCGGGTTAGCAAGGGTCTGTATCAGACTTAGTTCGCAAGGCAAAATCTCTGGGTGTGCACGACGGCGTCGGAGAAAGAACAGCGGACAGAAGACGGGAACACAGAGCACTTACCTCTGAGCAACCCTGTTGGTGTGCTATTCCATCTCTTGAGGCGAAGGAGACAGCTATACCCATTTCTGAATTGATAAGGTGCCACAATATCGGCAACATACAACTCGCATGTTTACTATCTTAAGCATATGCGCACGAAACCGATAGACTTCCTGTGGGTTGTCGTAATTCGTTTCAACATAGCAACACCCAAGTCGTTTGTCATACAAGGGATACGTGCCAAAACACCGAGAACGCACTTCGACAGCAGCTATTGGTATAGAGAGCAATATCTTGATGCGTGTTTCAAGGCACTCGGGCTCAGGTTCCGGCAATTGTCCGGACAGCCTGCAGTACTGTGCGTGTGCTTTTTTTGGATGTTGCATTTGTTATTGAAAAGCACCGCGATTTTTACTGTGAACCACGAAGGTGAAGAAATCTGGAGAGGTGAACAGACGCTCGTAACTCTATGCCTTACCGCATATGTGTCATCGCCTCCACGGTATGACGCCCAAGTGCCGAATAGAGGCCCACCAAGGGGTGCCTATTTGGCAACCATACGCCAACCACGACGCGATCGTGCGAGGACTGTCGCAATAAACGGTCAAAATTGAATCCGCTGGCGTGGTGGGGAAACCGGAGGCCGAGGCAATGACGACAGCTTTTTTTCAGGCTCCACGATGTCGATGACGCAGGTTACTGTATATCGGGAGCATGGTATCTAATACCTCGTCGCGCATCTCAACGCAACTCGCCTGCGCATATATGCATGTATGCGTTCCACGAGTACCGTTCTCGCTGTCAATAAACTTAGCGTGGTCCCCTTTCGATGAGTGTACGAGGTATACAGTGGAGCCCTCCTTGTTAATCACTTCTCAGCACTGAAACATTGCCCTCTCTAACGAAGGCGGGAAACGCCCGTCTTAGTCACCACGAAGATAACGTCACTTCGCGATGAACAGGCGCAGGCGCAGAGTAGATAGGGTTACCAACCGTCCGGCATTTTGCAGGACTGTCCCGACTTTTCATATGGCGTCCATGTTGTCCACTGGAGTATTTTTCAGCATTTACAGTGGCCGGTGTCGTGGTGCTAATCTTCCGGGGGCGGGTACTACTGCCGATCACGGCGGCCGCATTTCGATGGGGGCGAAATCCAAGAGCGCCCGTGTTTTAGGTGCCAGTTATATAACCTCAAATAGACAAAATTAATCCGCGGTCCCCTACTACGGCGTGCCTCATAATCATGTAATGGTTTTGGTATACGTTTAAGTCCCCGCAATTATTGTTTACAGTGGCCAATACCCTATTTTATTATTGACAAACATGTTTCTCTCTCGTTCATTTATGTTTCTACTTCCTTCCTTCGTGCACGTGCGCTCATTCTTTTATTTCGACAGCGTTCGTGTGCATGCTCGCCACGCGTTTGCGTCGTCGCTATTAGAGCTGCAATTGTCGTGGTCATGCTATCACGGTGTCTGCGCGCATGCACTCTGCCTTCGCGGAAGGCTAAAAGGTCTAGACGCGGGACGCGTAGCGCACTTGGCTGTAAAAACCACAAGGAGCAGTCGACGCATCCTCCCGCTGTGCTCAATCGGCTCTGATGAAGCCAGCTCAGCGTTCAGCTCCTATTGCTGGCTTGAGAGCAGACACACAATAGCACCCCTGCCCAGCGGATGAGTGCAAACCACACCGCGATGCTATACTGGAAGGCTTATTCTGCACGAGTCTACTAAGTGTACTGTCCATTTCAGCGCTAGCTGATATAATTGTTCGGGTTAACGTCCCAAAACCACGATATGATTACGAGGGACGCCGTAGTGCTGGGCTCCAGAAATTTTGACCACCTGGGGTTCTTTAACGTGCAACTAAATCTAAGCACACGGGCCTGAGGCTTTTCGCCTCCATCGAAAATGCGAACGCCGCGGCCGGGATTCGATTCCACGACCTTCGGGTCAGCAGTCGAGCACCATAACCCCCAGACCACCGTGGCGGGTTAGCGCTAGCTGACTGTTTAGAGCTGTATACTTGGCGGACCGGCACCAGTCGTCATTGTCTATCGTCAGCCTCTATCCAATCGGTGAACGCTGAAATGGTAAATTAGAGGACTCTTACAGAATAACCACCTGATCCGGGCGAAACGGACAGTACACGTCAAAGGTAAACCTATACAGCGCTGTGCATCGGACGCAATCGACTTTTACCCGGGTACGAAATGTGAGCGCGAACTACCACCTCCGAGTACATCGATGTCTGCGAATTCGATGTTTTGCCTGCCCATTACAGTTTACCGTGTTCGTGCAAATTGAAGTCCTCTAAGGAACAGTGCGTCAGGATGCAGACTGACTGTCGCTATCCACTGCAAGACAGATGCAGATCTACACCCTGTATTACTGCATGCACATTTACGGAGCTTCTAAAAAGAAAACTTAGAGAGAAAGGAGAGAAGCGTAATGACTCGCTGCTTCATGACCTCTACAAGCTCTAAATTTCGGTCGATGAACTAGATCTCTCTGAAGAGTCACTACCATCACGTAAAGACGACAGAAGCACGCGCGATGACATATTTTGGGTGGCCTTGTTCGTCGTATACTGCGCAGAAAAACAAGGAATAACTAAAAGAGAGGTCGCGGGAGCATGTCGGAGGCCAATTAAAAAAACAGAAAAAGAAAGCCTGTCATACAACCGAGAAACAGTGTGCGTAAACAAAAACAGCATACGCACACGGGAATGACGATTGCGCTGAAATTTGCCCAGATGCGATTCCGTGCGCGTACCCGTAAAGCTCGGCACGCATCGGTTGTTTCGGTTGTTTCACGGGGGCTTTGATTCTCATCTGTCGGTACGCATGGAGGATGCAAAGAGGGATGCAATCATCGTCGCTGGCAGCGGAAAAACTTGGGCCACCCGCTTGAATTTGGATCCATGAAATATGCAGCATGCTGGAATTTTCACTGTCATATAGCCGCGACTCACGCGAGCCATATGCACGGCAGCCGAGAACCGCCTTGGCACGGGTGTGCAGCGAATCGCGCCTGTCAGCGCGGCCGACAAGCTTTCTAAATTCACGGCGTACACATCGGCAAGTGACAAGAACCGTTGTCGACACACTCCTAGCTGAGCGTCAATTTGGCATCCGACGAGAAAAAACACCGGCGAAAGGTGTACTTGTTCAGCATCCTTTCTTGTCTGGATGCAGAAAAAACGGAGGCGCTACGCCGGCAGGGCGCTTCTTTAGGTTTTGCTTTTAGGCCAAGGCTGAGCGGCCGACGAAGGCTACAAAAAGGAAGCTGTCCTCTGTTCTGTTCCTGCGCTCACTCTCCGCTAATTTGTTGTCTTTCAACTCGCCAAAGCAAGAGAAGCGGAAAGAAAGAGCTCGGAGGTGCAGGATCGATCACAGTTAAGGGAAAGCACTGTACACTATAATGCAAGGAAAGGGCGCGGCGCCCAGACGTCTCCCACCCGCCCTTCAAGGACTCCGGCTGCTTGTGCAAGCCGTCATGGTAGACTATTGCATCATTTCACTGAAGCATGGGACGTCGCAACCATGCTTGCAGAATAAAAGAGCCTTTCCCCTGCAGTGTGTGTGCGCCCGCTATGTTCCAACATCGAGTATAGCAGCGGCGCGCGAGTGGCCTCGTGGCTCCGGCTCGGCGCTGCTAATAGGTGACATGCATGAACTCCACATATAACGGTGCGCGCGAAAACGTCAAGAAAATACAGTGGATAGATGTCAGGTAACGTGGGGCTAAGAAAAATGTGTAAGTGCTCCGTGAACAAAACAAAACAAAACAAAAACGAATAGTTGATTTCGTCAGGTCGTGTTCACTGGCTGCAGCGAGCTTAAGCCGACCGCGCTTCCTTCAGCTTGCGCGGGATGAATGACGGCACGTGAGATGGAGGAAAATCAACGCCGCTCTTCAAAGAAGTTAACTGGCTGCCTCCTAGAAATATGGAGTTTTAGTCTTACGTGCCCCTCAAAATTCGAGGCATTTGCAAGATAAAGCTCCCTAGGAGGATGGATGTACCAGTAGTCGCAGGGCAAGATTAACCAACCAAACTGAAGAGGAGAGGCTTCAAACGAACTGAAGGTTAGCGAAGAAAAGGTTCAGCCCGACGAACAACGTTTCGAAAACAAGGTTTTGTGAGAGAAAATCGTGTTCGAAGCGCGCTTGTGGAAACTGACTCCAGGCTATGGCTTCCTCGTTCGTGTTACAGTAAAACCTCGGTGATACGATCACGGCTCGTACGAATTTCGGGGTGATACGAATTTTTCTGTGGTCCCGGCTAAAGCCCATTAGCCTGCAATGTATTGGTGTGCGGTTGTTGCGAACAGATTTTCACCCAGTTACGTTTGATACGAACGTACGCTAGCACACAGGTACGAGCAGGTGCTGCCAGCGCTGTCGCGGAAACGCGGCAGTCACGCGCGGGTGCGGGCATGCGCGCTACGCGACTATCAACGGTGCGTCGTTGCCTCCGAGATAGTGCACGCGAACCATGGAGGCCTTTACGAGGCTTCGCATTTAGATTACAGATGACGTTGACGTCGTTGTGAGCCGGCACTGCGACCGCAAATATATTTTTTATCTGAAGTTTTTAACTATCGCGATGCACATAGAAGGAGAAAAAAAATGCGAAGGAAGGGCAGTAGAGGATAATCATAAATAATAAAAGTCCCACTGGCTACTGCCCTGCTCTCAGTGCAAAGGAGTCCGCTTCGGTGGAATAGTGGTATACGGTGCTCGGCTGCTGACCCGAAGGTCGCAGGTTCGATCCCGGCCGCGGCGGTCGCGTTTCGATGGAGGCGAAATGCTAGAGGCACGTGTACAGTGCGATGTCAGCGCACGTTAAAGAACACCAGATGGTCGAAATTTCCGGAACCCTCCACTACGGCGCCTCTCAAACTGAACCTCAGATATTATTATTATCAGTGTAAAGGAAAGCGCGTAAAATATGACTAGAACGCAAATGGAAATGGAAACTGTCAGCGAGCATGCGTGTACAAATACGCATACATACAGTGGTCACGGGCTGCAACGCGCGACATGAACTGGTCCGCGCAAATGCTTGAGATAACCACGTCATGTTGCTACGAATCTGGCCTCTGAAGGTAATGTTGGCTTTGATGTAAGTGTTCGAGTCGAAAACTGTATGAAGATGGAAACGAAAGTACGCGCATTGCTTAGCCCTAAATTGTCGCGTTCAAATATGTGACGGCTACACATACATACATAGATTATAGAAAACTGAAGATGTCGGGCTGCTGACATCTCGAAATACTTCTTCAGATGAGGTTAACGTTCCCAAAAGAAAAAAAAAGTATCGCACTTAACCATACAATGTTCAAGGTGTTATTTTTAATGCGCTGAATTTGCTACCCCGACAAACTTAGCGCGGGAAAGTTAAACAAAAGCTCATAGTGGTGTTCTTGACAAGCTGAAGTGAGTTTCCTTTGTGGCCAACACAGCAAACCAATAAATATTTACTTAAATAATGATCTGTAATTAAAGTAGCATTTCACGTGCGAACAAATTCTCCATGGCAATAAATATATTTTCTTTCTTGTAGAGTTGCCTGTGGTCTAAGTTAGTTTAAAAGTTAAACCACTAAGGCAAACGCGTAAGGGCGCCATGAATTGCTTTCCTTCTCTCCCTTTTTTTTCGAAAGAGAGCACGGTTACTAAGTTTGCGCTACACTCTTAAAAAAAAGGTTGTAGTACTTACTAACTTCGGCTTACTGACTACTTGTCACATATGTTACTACCCTGTTATAAGTGCGGTTAGTAACGGGGAGGTTAGTAACCGCTACAACCCTCGCCGTTACAAAGGCACTTAGTAGCGGTTACTACCCTTCTCGTTGCTAACTAGTAAAATAGGTAGTAACGGTTACTACCAAAAAAAAAAAATTAGCAACCATGATCCTTTCGCTCACGAGTCTTTTGTTTTTATAACGGTCAAATTTGCCAGCATCAACATTGCGACATATCATTAGGAGATTACGCACAGCATGCCATGAACAGAACAGCACACACACAACGACAAGGCTACGCGACACGTATAATTCATAAGCGGTTCCAAGAGTATATATAGCCCTACCTTTGGGGTACGCAGCTGGTGCCGGTGAGCAGCTAGGCTTTAGGATAAATAGTTTAAGTTATGCGCCTATATTCATATAGCGTACAATTTTATTAGGTGCACGAGGTAACGTAGCGTAAGACTTTTAATCAAGCGCATTAAGACAATCAATATATTATGTCTATTTTGCGTAATATCGTCTCAACATGGCCTAATGTACAAGACCCAAGAAGGGTACTAAGCTTACTAATATCGCCTCAATGAACTTGAATGGATCCCCGTGCTAGTGAATAGGTTGTAAAAAGCTCGTAATAATAACTTCTAAGATTCGTTTAACAAGTTCGTTTAACAGGTGCGTGGCAAAAAGTTAGTAGCGGCACGCAAGAGGTAGTAACCGTTGCAACTTTTAGGTGTCTGCTAACGTAGGTAGTAAAAGGTAGCAAAACGTTAGTAAAGGTCAAGAAAGCTAATAACAGCTGCTGTTACTAACTATTTGCTCGTGGTTACAAGCTTTTTCCTAACTTTTTTTTAAGAGTGTATGCGTGCATGGAAAAGTGCGATCGCCTCTTAACGCACAAGCTTTACATATGACGCCCATCGACCGCTTTGACAAAAGCGTGAATTCGTGAGTGCTGTGCTCTCCTACGCCTACAATGTTCGCACAAGCGGCGCATATAGCGACACGCGGCCTGCTTGTCTCCTTTCGTCTTTCCACTTCCAGTGATTGGCACTTAAACAATCTTGGTTCTACATGCCACAGCAATCGACAGTGCTCGGAGTCATGAGCTGCATATTACAGCGCGAAGGAGGCGTCTCATCCCAGGCAGCATTATGCATCGAGTGCCACCTACGCTCCGCTGGTTCGATTTTTTTTTCTTCAAGTTACTGCCGACAAAGGCCTTTGATCACGTCTAAAGCGAAGCGGCGTGCGAGTCAGCGCGTGCACTTTACGGAACCAAAGGTGAGGCACGCACGCACACTATCGACCACTGTGCCACCGCTGAGCGGGCGGCGGCGTCTGATCTACTTACACCGGACTCACCGCACTGATACCCGAGGGACCGGTGCGGTATTCTTCCTTCTTTTCGGGGTATATATTTAGCCGCAGGAGAAGCTCCTGCCGGCAGCTGCAGCGACGCGGCCAAGGCGGCAGAGTTATGATGTGGAGAGCTCGATAAAGTGCCAAGGCCACGCGCGGTCCAGAACAGACGAGCGGCATGCGGCTATCCGTAGCGCGAATGAGGGGGGAAAAAAACGCAACTAACAAAAAGCAGAACGCGTGTTGCAAGGAACACCTGTTAATTGATACAGGTGTTCCTTAAATAAAGCAAGTATACTGCTGCTGATATGCATAGGTGGCAAAGCGAATGTGTGAGAAGTAAGGGCAACAGAGCGTGGCTTATCTAGCCGTTGATTCTTGAATAACATGAGAGTTGCAGGAAATCAATGCGGTTTTCTGCAACAGCACAACACTTTCTTCTTGATGCCCGTCGCAGCGGTCACAACTGCTACGCGGGGAAAGTGTCGAAATGCCAATGTCATGCGATTTCGATTCGTTCGATCAGAATTTACGGTTAGCTTGTTTAACACAAAATTATCATCAACCTTCAGCTAGTGGCATGTATACCGCAAGGGGTGTCACCATAGCCGTTTTAAGTCTCGTTATCGTACGCAGCTGCGCCATGGTTTGAACGGCCGATCTGTTAAAGATCGCTCATGGAATTGAGATAATCGAGGCGAGGTCCCGACGACTTAATTTATTCTCTTATTTCTATCAACTTTGGCTGCCTGTTTACGTACTTTATATCTTTCCATTATTCTTACCGCTACCATGACAGCGGTCGCTGCTGGGAAGCAACCACGAAATGCTACCGAATTTGTTAGTTTTTTCTAGGGAGCTGGTAAAGCGGTCTTCTCCTCAAAAGGCGTATTATTGGGAAGAAGCCAACTTTTGAGGAGCGGTTTGGAGGCAAGCTATATTGGAACAACGCCAAAACCCCATGTACGCACTCTCAGCCGCCGAATTTGGACACCTTTTGTCTGGCAGCCTTCTCAGCTGCTGGGCTTGGTGAATAAAAGCGAAAATGTCCATTCTCTTTTCCAAGGCGCGCAGACGACGCCGTTCATTCGGGCAGGCGAAATATTTATGTGCATAACGCGGCTTCATTCGAACCACTACAGTCTACACGCGCGTACAGCTGCGAGCGAAAAATACAAGACACAAAGGATTATGTAAGCTGGCTCGTGGAACCTGTAGAACTGTTCAAAGTGAAGAAAATGTACAACGAAACGAATCCCCGTCCGATAGCGCTCGAATTCAGCCTTCATGCTTGCCGCAAGCACAACAAAAAACGCAAGTCGCAGTTGAAACCGGCCTGTACGAGCAGTGCTACTGTGTGGGCGCGACGGGGGTAACCACGCGCCGACATGCATTTTCGTTCTCATTCTGGGAAGACAAGAGCGCAGAGCACGATCGTATCGCTTCGCACGGCACGAGTGAGAAAAGTCAAGCGTCCTCTCGGCCCAAAGAGCGACCATCCCCGAGCTTCCCATTTAGCCTGTCTCAGAGTCGCGCTTAGTCGTCACTCGAAGCCTTGCCCCGCTTAATGGCTCCTGCATAGAGGGGCAATAAAACAAAGGAGTGCGACGGAGAATGCGCGCGCAGCGAACCAAGCGGTAAATTTTAATTGGGTGATCGAATATACCCCCTCAGGAGCGCGCAGCACCGCCGCAGAGTGTGATTTGTCGAAAGTTCAGGTTTATTATCTTTTTTTTTAAATCCGTTCATCCGAGTTCCGTTGGCGACTTTTAATAAGCCACACACTACGAAGCGGCCGCAAACCGAAGAACTCATTAGTTATCGAGAAGCGGGAAAAATTGCAGGGAATGCCGCGAGAAGCAGTGAAAGTGAACCGTCGAAATAAGAAGCCCTTGTCGCTCTGCGGCTGCGAAGAGCGCAGCCCGCGTAATAATAAGTTACACTTTGTCAGGAAGGAAGCTCCATTCCAACTGACTAGAAAGCGATAGTAGCCTAATTGTTGGCTCGGCTGCTACTAAGATAGTGCAGCGTTTGAAATCACTTCCAAACTTCTTCAAAGAAGGACAACCGAGCAGCGTTCCATATTGGCGCCTCTCTCTCTCTCTCTCTCTCTTTATAATATATATATCGATATATATATATATATAATATATATATATATATAGCTTTCTAGTTTAACCCAAAGTGACGTTGAAGTACACGCGCTATTACGTCGAAGTTTACTTCGGTACTTCCCACGGATGTATTTCCATGTACGAGTGCACGCAGCGATGAGCACGACAAACGAGACGCTCAATCCTTAGTCCGGACACTTCCACACTCAGCACAATCACATCCATACAGGGAAAAAAGCACAATATTAGGACGGATAGAAGCGGTAAGGACAGGACCGTCGGCAACGGCGCCAATGACTATGCTGACGCATTTTTGTGCGATGCCAGCGCGCTACTGAAGTCTTCTCGTAGCGTTGAGATCGATACGTCGCTTTTAAGTTTAAAGCGCGCAACCTCAATCGAACGAAAAACACACAAAGGGGTTAAAAAAAAGCGTCACCTGCCAGTATATGTGGCAGTTGATTTCTCCGACGTGCAACAGCAACGCGCGATCATTTATTTCACAGGGTTTTCTGCGCGGCCACTCTGGGATGTAGCCTATAGTTGTGAACACACAATATCTTTATTTTCTTTTTTTCAGCGCCGCAGATTAACGGTATACGGAACAAGCTGCCAACGAAATGGGGCCCGTGAAATTGCTGAAATGTAGCTTTATACGGCTTTGAGCTGTTTCGGGTCACTCCAACAGCCGCCTGTGTGACAATGTTGTCCGCTGCCGCCGACACCGATGTCGTCGGTCGCCAAGAATGAGCGCGGCCGCTCTCGTGGAGCGCCGAGAGAGCAAGCGAAAGGCGATGCCTCACCGTATCACCTGCTGCTGCGCCGAATTCCGGGCGCCCAGCATTGTTTGCCTCGCTTGTTCAAAAACATCTTGTTCACTCGAGTAGAAATTGCTTGAGATCACAAATATCACCCCGGAATATCTGCGCCGCGCGTGGCATTCTTTGTGCACCTTCGAAATGGGCAGCGTTTCTCGTGTCCTTGTTTTTGCACTGCCCCATTTCAAAGATGCATCAAAGATGAGTCCACCGAACTGTATTCGGCGATCAGTGACGATTCCGACGATGGATTCACGTCTTTTTACAGTCGTAAACCAAAACGAAGATCTATGGGTGCTTCATCAGCTTCAACCGCATCTACTGTGAAGCCGAAGGTGGCTTCAACGAACTACACCGTCTTATTTGTGCCTGTTACGCCATCGGACAATCTGAGACACCTGAATCGGCAGACCATCTCGAGGAAACTCGAGTCTCTGGCTCCAAACGAAATCAAGGATGTTCGAGTCAACCCCCGCAAGAATGTCTTGGCCATCGATGTTATACACCAGCACTCTGCTTGCTCTGACCATGGTCACAGACTTCGACGGTATAAAGGTTCGAGCTCACCTTCCACTTAACAAGGACATGGTGGTAGGCGTCATATACGATGTCGACATCTCCATTCCTTGTGGCGACCTTCCAATGCTCATCAAGGAAGTTAGTGATCCTAGCAACATAGTCCTAGTCTCACTCTGGGCAACTCGCGTTGCGTAAAGATGGTCTTCAAAGGCGACATATTGCCATCCCACGTGAAGGTCGACACTTTCGTCACGTGGTCCGTCCTTTACACCACGACCACTCCATGCCGTAAATGTCAAAAAATGGGTCATGTGAGCGGAGTTTGCAGGAACGTGGCGATTTGCCCCCGCTGTGCAGAGCCACACAATGCGGAATCCTGCCGAGCAACTGTCCTGAAATGTACCAACTGCCATGGATCACACGAAGCCTCATCAAGGGACTGTCCATGGTGAAAAGGAATGGAGCGTCATGAGACAGATGGTACGGGACGGCTCAACGCACAAAGAGGCCGCTGATGTGGTGAGAAATAGACAACGACGCTCGCGACGGCGACGACCGTCTAAGGCTACTGCGGCGCGATCTGGACGGACAATGCGATCTCCTACCCGACAGACCGTCGACTTCTCCGAAGCGACAGCTACCACCACTGCCGCCACCACCACCGCCCACTGCATCACAGTCGGAGAGCCGAAAAGACGCAGAGGCTTTGAAAGCGGCGGCGGATGTCGCGTGGCCCTCACTGCCACCACTGCGCAGTCATAAAGAGCCGATGCAGAATGGCCCGCAATGTACATCATCGTCCACAGATGATTGCCACGACAAAAACCTACAAGTCCTGGCTGTGTTGAGGTCTCTCATGACCACGATGCGCACTCTCCTCAACGGAATGACAACTCCGTCAGCTCAATGTGCTCTGCAAGTTCTGGATTCCTTGGAGCCAGTCCTTGCAAGCCTTTTTTAACGCCTACTTCTAGACAACCGCAGAGGAAGCGATGTCAAATATTTCTCGGTTGTGACTGTCTGTGTGTGTGCGGTGAACACTGTGCGCGTATTACTTGTTCCTTCTTTCCTCCTTGCTCTCTCTATTCTTTTTTCTCCCCTTCCCCCTCCCCCGTGTAGGGTAGCAAACCGGGTGCAACCTGGTTAACCTCCCTGCCTTTCCTTCGCTTTTACCTCTCTCTCTCTCTCTCGCCTGTTCTGTCTTCCTTTTAACACGGTAGCGCGCGCGCTTCGCCCCCCTACCCCCTTACGTTGCACCCTGGGCTCTGCCATCACTTCGACCAGTCACAAGGGTTCCCCGACACAACGACGGCTGAGAACCACCGCCTTAGACAAATACGAGATATCTTTTGTTTGGCTCTATTTCGCGGTTGCAATTTGGGTCCTAATGTGAACAATTTGTAGCGAAGCGTTGGAAGCCTGTAATGGGTCGCCCTCTCGAGTGCTTACTAGTGGGTCGTCCTCTTCCGCCCTTCTCGGACAGCACGCTTAGAGTGTACTAGGTCACTATAGCACGCTCCTCGCGCTCAGAGTCGGCGCCGCCTTGACTGTCGCAGTCGTGTATCATCGCCGAGTGCCCGCTAAACGTCTTTATAATTTGGTGGAGGTGCTGGGCTTTCACAACAACTTCGGCCCTCATTCGATGCCCCTGGCTCTTCGATCCCGTACCCTGCCGCCTACGATGCCTCAAGACGCCTCCCAGCAAACGCCCCCGCCTACACCGACCTCATGTCCAGGTGTCCCTCGTATCCGCGACCCTCCGGTCTTCACTGGCGCAGATGGCACCGACGTGGAGGACTGGCTCGCGATGTACGAGCGCGTGAGTGTCCCCAATAAATGGGACGAGGCAGGAAAACTGACTAACCTGGTTTTCTACGTCGCGGGTGTGGCGGGCTTGTGGTACAACAACCACGCATCAGATTTTACCACGTGGTCCGACTTCAAGACCGCCATTATCATTGTGTTTGGCCGCCCTGCCGTTCGTAAGCTGCAGGCCGAACAGCGCTTACGTGAACGCGCTCAGCAGACCGGTGAATCATTCACCAGTTACATTGAAGACGTCCTCGATTTCTGTAAGAAAGCCGACGCCACCATGTCCGAATCTGACAAGATCCGGCACATCATGAAAGGCATCGACGACGACGCCTTCACCATGCTGCTCGCCAAGAGCCCCAGCACAGTGGCAGAGGTCATAACGCTCTGCCAAAGCTATGAGGAGCTGCGCCGGCAGCGATCGATGACCCGTCGCTCTCCATCACGCGATGATGAGCTCGCTGGCTTGTCGACCATATCCGACCACTCCGCGTTGCTCGCAGAGATGAAGACATTCGTGCGCGAGGAAATCGCGCGCCAGTTCTCTCTGCTGGACTTTGCTCGCCCGCAGTATGTTCAACAGCCGTCGACCACACTTCTGCCTCCGCTCCGTCGAGCAATCGAGCAAGAAATCGCAGAGGTCATGCCCAAGTACCACCAGAACCATACGGCTCCTGCACCCTTGAGTTATGCCCAAGTGGTCGCAAGAACGCCCTCAGCAATCCCTACGGCTGCCCCACACATTTACGCCGAAGCCTCCGCTCGACCTCACTCATTCGAAGCGGATGTACCGGTAACCTGCTACAAATTGATTAAAAGTTCACATTAAGTGTGATTAAATAATTAAGATTGATTGCGTTTATTGGGACAAATGGACATTTACATTCCGGTGCTGAAAGTTACCATTAGATAAACGCAGCTGTCATAGGCCTTCTGAGAAAATTAAAATATTTGGCACGTGAGTCAATCAGCAGAATTTGTTGTTTCAAATCTCTGAAGCGAGCGGTGCTGCGGCACGCACGTGATCGTTCACGTGGTACATTACGTGCTCTACGCACTTCAAATAAAGTGTACAAAAGTTAACCACGCCGGATATAGCTCGCCAAGCACGACCTAGTGGTTTGCTTTAGGACAGAATACTTCTTTATCGATTAAAAACGTGCTTTCCATTCCGCACACTGAGAACTCATTTAGATACTGTGATCTAATTATACAGGTAATTAGTACACATCGTTATATTGGCAGTAGTAGAGAAGTAATGAAAGAACACCGAATGTCTTGTAATCATGTACATAAAATTTGCGGCTGTATCCGTTGAAAAGAGGTTGACGTAAGTGGGCTTCACCTCACGCAGTGTACTGGTGTGGTGAAGCCAGCTTTAACGAAGGCTCTTTAGCAATCTTTGCTTGCGCACGCTTTGAGAAACATGATTGATCCTGTACATGGCAGTGAGAAACTTGATTCTGTCATGCTTCGCCAGTTGTTATTGATGATTATTGTTAATCACATCCCTTGAAATATGGGTGGCTTCAAATAGCCATCATTACGCTTTATCACACCTCTTTCTAAGCGTTCTATACCTGCTTTATCTCGTAAGTTAACGCGCCTGTGACGACCCCAGCCCTATGTTTTAGCGTAATCTATTTCACTATCACTCTTATTATAATCTGTTATTCTCGAGTGCTGACCAGTCCAGCGCTCCCAGGTGATTGACGATCTGTACTGCTGTGGCTGGACAGGTATTTTCTCTTTCTATTACAATGGACTGAATCAACTTCCAAATTTGCTTTCTTGTTTTTGCAGCAGGCACAGATTGCCAGCTGAGGACTCAAAATGTAAGTACATACTTTACATTACCGCATGACTTTGCCAACTCGTTGTTTGCCTTCCATGGAAAAAATTGGTCGGCTCAGTTAAAAGAACCATCAGTGCGTTAATTTCGTCACCGACATGCGACTGACAGAGGTGACAGAGGTAAGAATCTTTCGTCGTGGTTTATGTCTGCCTTTGTCGAAGGACTTGCGCTTCAAAAGTGATAACAGTGTAGTCATCGACAATGATTGCATTATTTGGAGATAGAAATCAAGCTGAGCGTGGGTTGCAAGTGAGTCTGTGTAGCTTTACATGCATAGGGCGTTTAACGCTAAGTCCCGGTTACCGACAAAGATGGAGGTAGAGAGACATTTTGGGCCATGCGCCTTTCATTCTACGTTCAGAATACAATTTACACGAGCGAGGAAAGTAGGTGGGTCCAAAGGCACCAACTTTTGTTTAGTGACTACCATAGGTCGGCAAAAAATGTGGAGCTCACTCAGACTCGCTCAGAAACATATCTTGCCCTTAGGGCTCAGTCGAATTCAGACTCACCAAACTTTTCTTTATCCGGACTCACTCGGACTCAGACCCACTATAATTTTTCTCAACCGGACTCACTCGAACTCAGGCTCACCAAAATATAGTTCTTCAAAATTGGCTAGCGCGAAAATCGACAGGGACTAAGAAGGAACACTGAAGAACAGGACAGGCGCCTGTCCTCTTCTTCAGTGTTCCTTCTTAGTCCCTGTCGATTTTCGCGCTAGCCAATTTTGAAGATTATGAACCAACTAGCCCAACAACGTATACTCTTAAAATATAGTTCACTCGGACTCACTCAGACTCACGGCTCGATCTGAGTCTGAGTGAGTCGACTTATGAGTCAGTTAGCCCGTAATTAGCTTTTTCTACCATAGTGTCAATGCTCCTTAACACCAATGCCTCGCATAATCGGTGCTCTACTTAGCACCTTTTGATCTCGTACTTTCACATACGAGTTATCAGAGTTCGTAATTTATTGAAAGCGATGACTCACTCAAGATATTTTTTATGAAGAACTTCCCGTGAAAAAGTTTGCAGGGGGAAGTCAAGGCACCTCCTACCCCTCTCCCTCCGCAACTCACGCCTCTGATCAAGAAGTATTGAGCTGACGTATGAACGGTAGCGCGTTGAAGTATGTGGCGGTATACGGGAGTATAAACGTCAGCCGACATAAGGCTGATGGTAATGCTTAAGTTGAGTAGATATGACTATAGGTCGGCAAAAAATGTGGAGCTCTCTCGGACTCACTCATGCAATATATTCTGCCCTTATGGGCTCACTCGGGCTCAGACTCACCAAAATTTTCTTCAACTGGACTTACTCGGACTCAGACTCACTATAATTTTTCTCAACTGAACTCACTCGGACTCAGACTCACGAAAACTTTACTCAAACGGACTCACTCAGACTCACGTCTCGATATGAGTCTGAGTGAGTCTGAGTGAGTCTGAGTGAGTCGACTCATGAGTGAGTTTGCCGACCTATAGTCACTACCACACTATGTGGTGGTCCGTGAAGCCAGATGAAAGCACAGGAAAAGTTAATTGTGCGCCGTGTTTTCCATGAGCGTCAGTGTCTAACATTCCGAGGGCTGATCTTATAAACAAATACTCCAGAAATTTTATGACCACAGAAATGGCGTCACGGTGGTTGAATCCAAGAAGCCCCCGTACGCGAAGTGTGGAAGAAGTGAATTCGATTCTCCGTCGGTCAACAGTTTCTTTGTTCCCGTCTGACTTATTTTAACGTGATAACTAAAAGTAAGCGTACGTAACAGTCAGCTTCTTCTGCCTTGTGCGGTTTCTTAGTCTGTAACGTAGATTGAGTCTATTCCTCGCTACAGGTGGCGCTGTTCGCTAAAGCTGTGTTTTCACCATGAAAAACACCCACGGTGTCTATGGCACGTAATATCGTTCCCTAGTTAGAAGTGTAACACTGAGAATTAGGAAACATAAATTCGTCACCAACCCTTGTTGAGTGAGCCAGTTTGTTGGGAGAAGCTTTCTAAAGAAATGAAAGTGCAATGAACTGAATCCCACTGGGAGAGAACTATGTGAATGGATTATGTTCACAATGTGTTGAAGCAGGATGCTGCGAAGTTTCGTTCATGTGCAATTTCGCCGGGCTGTGCTGTACAGCCGTCACATTCATGAAGTTGGTGTCGTCACTGCTGCCGATGCACTTACCTATTGGCAGCGCCGTGTTCACATGGGACGTGGAGATTGAGAGAAATTATGAGCCTAGCGCACTGGTACCTTAGCGGATGCGTTTCGTGACACTGTTGGCGTTCAATGGCAGTGATATGTTTCCTGCAAAGCAGTCAGTATGGAGAGGTCAGCATTCGTGAGTGAATTACCTCAGCGTTGCGGCTGTCGGTCTCAGACATTAACGTGAAATACATAGTGACAACTACAGTCAGTGACAAACTAAGAATAAATACAAGCTCCACCTACAGCCGTCACTGTCCCATCCACACAGAGAGAGTTTCCATAGACGTTCTATCCAATCCGTCTTTTTCACCTTTAACGCGATACCATTAAAGGCTCGTTTCGCAGAAATTCCGGCGTCGGTGACGGCGTAGTTGGTTGTGAGCATCATCATCTTGTCCGTGACCGAAACATCAAGAAAGGTGCAAATGAAATAAATAATAAAAACTTCGGTTCGAATGCGAATTGAACCCAGGCCGTCTGCGTGGCAAGCAGGTGTTCTATACGACAGAGCCACGCTATTTCTTGAAACTGCTTCGGAAAAAAATACTATATGAATGTCATGCAGTGGATGGAGTCTCCTTAAGGCATGTAATATTGCGTGGCGGAAGCGTAGACTCGCGCCAGGCTTTAAAAAAAATATTGGGGGACGCTTAAGCCTCGCCTTTAAGAGTTGAACGCGATAGCGATATCCGGCCCCATTCTCATCGCGCTCTGTTTCGCTTGTCATTATGTTCAGTCGCCCAGTCACACACACACACGACATACCTATGGTAAAGGTAAAAGTTTCCGCCTTCTTAAACAGCACCTTTATGACAACAGTGTACTCACTACGTGTGTGTAAGAGAATGCGCGCTCTAATGTGTATGCCCTTTGTAATGGGTGGCATGCTTTAAACGTTTTTCGAAGTTGCGATGCACCCACTACGTGTTCGCAGGGGTATACGCACAGTAATGTGTGTGCATTTTGTAATGGGTGGTCGGCTTTAAAACCACCAACTCGTTATGCAATTTACAGGCTGTGACGCCCGTTGGCAATATACGTGCACCCCGGTTTACTGCGATATTATATCTCGTCCTGTGACACCTGCACACAGGACGCGTATTTTTGTGAAGCATTAAAGTTAATTTCAGTGCAGTTCCCCAAACAATCGAGTGGCTCTGTGGTAGAACACCTGCTTGCCTCGCGGACGGTTTGGGTTCAATTCTCTATCGAGCGTAAGATATTTTATTTGCATCTTTCTCGATTTTTCGGTCACGGACAAGGTTATGATTTTTCGCTCACAACCAACGACGCCGACACCGACACCGACATCGACGCCGACACCGGAATTTCTGAGGAATGAGCGCTTTAACGCTATCGCGTTAAGATGTGCATTTTGCAACGAATTGGTGTTTAAAGGTCTACCCATTACAAAGCGCCCAGACATATTTAATCGTCATCGTCAGCAAAAGCATCAACAAAGTGAACAGCCGCGTAGGATCGCGTGTTGCCTTACGGACGCGTAGTGGGCCATTCGCCGATTCGCAAAAGGAGTAATTATGGCGTAGTGGGCACATAACACCTGTACTTGCAGTAGGCGTTCTAGGATAGTTTGAAAAGGCCAATGTTACGCGCACAGTCGTTCGCTTCCTTACGTCACGGTTGAGGCATGCACCGAGAAACGAAGCCTAGCTAGCAACTGAGAGGGCGATGCGCACGAGGTACGATTAAGCTATCGCGTTCTACTCTTGTAGGCGAAGCTCAAGCATCCTCCAAGTTTTTGATGCATTCAATCACATTGGCTTATTTCCGTGACGTCAAGGACTTTTTGCATGTTTTAGATAGCCGATGTAGCCGTACCGACATATCGTCGTGTCGCTAGTTTTGATTTTAAAAATCATGAACGTCCTGGCGAACTTCATCAGAGATTCTTAAATCACTCTTAACCAAAGGCTATTTTTTACGTATGAACGTCGAACGTTTAGTTTGCGATAAGCGTTGTGATTATATTAGGAAGGGAAAATACAAACAATTCTAAAGGAAAGCAGCTTGCACGACTCTCACATAAGTGATTGACTAGCACGCCGCTTCTTTGTGGGAGTTGCTTGTGTTTATTCGTAGGTTAATTGAGGGACTATCATACATATACCTCACAGTGCGCGGCGCACTTTTTCTCTGAATTGAATCCGATTGACGAGATCTGTGATTGATCCGAAGGAAGGTGAATTAAAAGAACAGCAGCTGTGGCGGGAGGGTGTGAAGGGTGAACTTGTCATCTTGTTGGGTGAACACCTTGCGGAGGAACAGCGCTAAAAACGAGGAGCGTGACGTGTGGTTGTTTGT